>NC_138725.1:32433630-32561681 GCF_965113295.1 Leuciscus leuciscus | reverse complement strand
AGTCTTTTGACACCAATAAAATTAGCTTTAAGTGTCAATTTACAGGAGATTTAAATGAGGTGAAAACATTGTTTTACGGTGTGTACTTTACTCTTAACACCTTTTACCTATTTATTTATTATTCTCAGGTAAGGTAAAGAAAGTCAAATCTGACCTAAACCATAAGCATTCAAAAGGTAGGCTACTTACAATTTGGTCAGAAGACTCCTCTGTGGTATGTTCTCATTAAAAGTCTTCCAGCATCATAAATCTAAGTCTCAGTAGGCAGATTTTGTAATCAATTAAATTTCTTTTAATTGGTTACTTTTCTTTTTATAATAAACAAAAATATAAAGGCAAATAAAACTTCATCGTTTAAGTATAAAATACAATAATCACGTTTTGAATAAAAAGTGTAGTAAGCTCTGGGCTTCGTATCTTCTGCTTGGGGTTTCTTGTCCTCAGCTCTGGGCTTCAGTATCAGTATCCCAAGAGGCAATGAGTTCATCAGTCTTTTATACTCCTGTTGTTTAACCCTCAAAGACCGATACAGCCGCCGGCGGCATAAAATAACTAACGTTCTAAAATGTTTAATAACTTTTGATTCACTAATCCAATCCGTATGCTTTAAAATGCACCGTAAACATGAGATTCTCAGCTTTCCCGTGTTACCACGGTTGTCCGTATTGGTCATTCAGTGGCTCCGTAGTGCCGGTGATTGCGTCATCAAAATCTGCAGCAGTGATTCGTCAAGGAAAAACATGTGGTTTCTTTCTCTGAGCCAAACAGGAACGATAGTTGATGCTTAGTCCCACCCCCATGCCCAGATTCGTCCAAACGGTCATCAACTCAACCAATAAACATAGTGATTGGTGTTTTTAACAAACGCAATACATTGAAACGAAATGCATTGAAAACTAACAGATGCAAAGTTTTTGACCATAGCGCAAAACATGAAAGAGCACAAAACACAAAAGAGAATGAGTAAATAAATAAATATATAAAACATTTATTTTTGTGAATGGATGCAGCACTATCGCCAATAGAAATGGACAACTTTAAAGGCGATTTTCTTAAGGTTTCGATTTTTCTGTACCCTCATATTCCAGATTTTCAAATAGTTGTATCTCGGCCAAATATTGTCCTATCCTAACAAACCATACATCAATGGGAAGATTTTGTATTCAGCTTTCAGATGATATATAAATCTCAATTTTAAGAAAAAATACGCATAGCCTAAGACTGGTTTTGTGGTCCAGGGTCACAGTAAGTCAAAACAGCAGTAGGCCTAGTACACATCGGAGGCAGGGGGGCAGGGTTTCATATTATTTTGAAGTTTCCCTGGGCGCCGCCATTGGCTAGCGGACCATCACCTGCTGTTAGCATCCCATTGACTCCCATTCATTTTGGCGTCACTTTGACAGCAAATAACTTTACATCTGAGGCGTTTAAAGACTCCATTTGTCCATTATTTATTTCTAAAGAAACACGAAAATGTATAAAAGGCTCCATTACCTTGTATCTTACGTTATGGCCCCGTAGAAGCAGTTTTTGTAAAAGTAAGCTAACGATTGCGTCATAACACGCGACTCTCTGTCGCACAGTAGAGAGATTACCGTATGGACAGGAGGAGAAGCTTGCGCCCAATCGGGGGGACGTGGAGGCAAAATGACAAAGTAATTAATCAGAATACTTAGCAAAAGTTTCTCCTGCTTCTAGCTCATAGACACCTCCTACTCACACTCTCCGTCTCTGCAAGTTTCGGAAGGGAATGATTCAGATTTCTCTTGGTACAGCTACTAGGCTAGTAGAAAGACGGGTTGCTCACGTCACATCTACATCGTCAAGCTCAGTTTGAGTCTGCGCAGTACTCTCGACCATCAGGAAGTGAGTGCTTCTAATTGACTTCACTTGTCTCCATTGAATCCAATGGGGTCGCTGTGTCCAGTTTATATACTGTCTATGATCGGAGGATGTGTTAGAATTGAAACCTTAGGACTGTCGTCACGCAATCCAGTTTGGTTATCATATTATGTAACGTACATAGTTTGAGAAGATTTGTCTCATTTGCACTGTTTATTTATCTATTTGTATTTAGTTTGTGAAGATTATTTGCACTATTTGTTTATTAGCACTCAGTATATTACCCTCAATGAACCATTTCTTCATTTGCACTGTTTATTTCTTTTTGTATTTAGTTTGTGAAAATTATTTGAACCATTTTGTTCATTTACACTCTAAATTTTGTATTGTTAGTATTTATATTGCACTTTGTCATTACTTGTTATATTGTTTTCATTTGTTGTTTACGTTCAAATTATAACACAATTTTCTGAAGAAAAATGTTTGCTTCAGTGTTCTGTTGTAATATAACAACTTTTCCATTTACTTTACTCCCTGAACTTATTTGGACACAATCTACATTGTCAGTAAATGTATGGAAATGATCTGATGTCTTAAAGTGAGGGGTAATAAACCTAATGCGGTCTGTGTCCTTATTGGGTCCTAATATTGATCAAGCAACAAAAGAAAAGCATTCACTGCTCATTAATAGCTTTAATAAGGATTCATTATATTTTATTCATTATATGTCTACTTGAAAGAATAAAGAATGATGTATGCAAGTAGTTATAAATAATGCATATATCATTAATTGAAAAGAAGACTGTGTTCTACTTTAGGAAAAGTGGTTTTATTTAATCTTAAGATATTTTTAAAATCACAGTAGTTAAATCTGTATCTGTATTGCATGTCCTAACTTTAAAATCAATTATATTAACAAGTTAATAGATGTTTTATCCAGGAGATACCACCTGCTGTTGGTGTGGCCCGAAGGAGGCACATGGCAAAACAGAGAAAACGGACCCTTGAAAGGCTGGACCAGGCCAAAAGAGTAAAAAAATAAAAATAATTAAAGTCCAAACTATCAAGACAAAACTTTTGCAAATGATAATCTTTCAGGTCAATGGTGGTTAAACTTGCAAGTAATCCGCAAATCGCACGCGCGCCGAAAGTCTAACATTAGTCAGTAGGAATCACGGATAGACTACGATCTATTAAAAAAATTAACTACTAGTCACTAATGAAAGCTCATTGTAAGCCTTATTGTTAACACTGCTACAATAAGAATTTATCAGTTTTTCTTTCTTTTTTTTAAAGAAGGAAATGTGCTCAATTCTCTAAAATCCTCAACTAGCCTACCTTTGGGATAATGTTATTGCTTTAAAACTAATGCATTATTTTTTTATATTTTACAGATATCAGATTCATCTCGTCAAGTGCAATTTGACTTGCAAATGCTCTAGCCTAACACTTCAGATAACTACAACATAATATTTCATACAAAATATAAAAATACCAGAGCAAGAAAAGAAACAGAAATGACATTAAATGAGTGAAACCAAAAGAAATGTCAAAAATTGGTTTTTGAAAATGTTTAATATTACATTAATTCACAAAATCTGTTTTAGTCATTTCTGTGCAATTTGGTGCAGAGATTCTGAGTCAATTTAGGCAATAATCAGACAAAATTTTAAGGAGGAATATACAGTAAAAAAAAAAAAAAAAGGTGACTATAGTATTCTTAATGTAAGAATGAATTGTGATAAGTAAACAAATTATTTTTTGTCTAGGCCATGATAGTATTCAAAAGTTATCTAAAGAATATACATTTTAGTAGTGCTGCTACGGAGTTGGTCCTAGAGAGCCCAAAATTGTTCATTGGTCTAAATACCCACCTCTATCAGGGTGCCAATTTTAATAATGTTTCTACAATTTATAGGATTGCCATAATCTCACATTAGGAAGAGTTTGGTACATTGAACAGTATACAATGTATATTATAAGTTGGAGTAATTAAAAATCATGCTTTTTTCAAAGTCTTGATTTTGTTTTAGAGCTCTAGAAAAGGTTTTCATAATTGATTGTAAAAAAACAACAAAAAAAACAACAACACATTTTTCACAAGTAATCAAGAATTTCATTCAATTCTACCAAAAGACTCACATGAATATGACTACATCTACATTTTCTTCACGTCTCATGATCAGTTCCCACTCCAACCATTTTTAGATTAATAAGATGCTATCATATCTGAGATCTTTAGAATTCCAGCTGTTAATTTATCAATTAGAAAACAAGAGAATTAATATCATCTCATTGTTGCTGATTTATCATGGTACTTAATACATGTGATATGAAAAAAAAAAAATTTGTATCATCTATTTAACATTTACATTATTTTGGTAAATTTACACTCCAAAGGTGGCACAAGAGCAGAGTTGTATAGTCCAGGGGTCAGAAAGTAGAAGTCCTGCCATATGTTTATTCCACCCATGAACTCAGTCAGCTGATTTCTATCTCCTGGCTGAAAAACTGCTAATTAGCAAATCCAGGTGATTGGAACAAAATACTGAGGAGGACTTTTACTTTCTGAACCTGGACTTTACACCTCTGAAAAGAACAGAAAAAGAGACGAGCAGAAACACAAGAACTACAACTGACTTCAGAGACAGCCTTAGATGAAATCAACTGAAGAGAAAAGAAGACATTAAATCTGTGAAGATCTCAGCAGAGGAGGATTAAACAACTCCACAAACAGCATTACCAGCTTCACTTATTACTAACCAGACTGACTTTATTTCTGTTAGAACTCCTTATTGAGATGTGTTTAATTTGAAGTTACCATAACAGTGATTAGCATTTCCATTAGTTGGGTTCTTAACTCTTATGTTAACAATTATGTTTTTTGTCTTTTTTGGCTGCTGTGACAGTGTGTTTGTCAAACACATTTACAGCAGCAAAGAAAGCATAATTTAATCAGGGCAGGTGATGTTGGTAACCTGTTGATGGCGTTGTAATCATAATGCTGAATCACTGATGTTCTATGTATAATAAAATTGTTTTGTTCAATTAATATCATAAACCCTGTGTTACTGCAGCATGAGATCAAGCGGAATTATATCTATCAGTTAAAACATTTTAGCAAACATGAGAAAATGTTTGTACCTATCACATGACACACACACTTATCAACAATCAGCATATGTGTCTCAACAATGGTGACAATCAAAAATATTCAGATAAACTGATCAATTCTGAACATTACAAAAAAGCTACTAAATGTCACTAAAAAAACAACAGCAAAAAATAAAAGCAAATATTTAGAATTAAACAAAATAATAGGACAATTCAGCTGCATAATTTATTCATGTTGCAATGCATGCTGGGAGTTTTGTACTATGCTGGTACCCAGCATGCACTGCAGCAAGGTACTTTTGATTGTCACCATTGTTGAGATTAATACGCTGATTGTTGATGTTTGTCATAGTAGATTAACATTTAGTGCTCAAGTTTATAAAATTCTTCTAACTGATATCTATAGTACTGCTGTATCTCATGCTTCAGTAATATAGGGTTTGTATTTTGAAAAAAAATAGATGTGTACATAATGTATTTCTGAATCTCATTCTACAGTAACACAGGGTTTGTAATTATGATAAAAATTAATGTAACACAATTGTTACATTTGAAATTCGTCAGTGGAGCAGGATACTTTGTGATGATTATAAAACCATCATCAGGTAACCATCATCACCTGATCTCATTTCACTTTAGGTTTTTTTGCTGCTGCAAATGTGTTTAACAAACACGCTGTCACAACTGCCAGAAAAGACAAAATATATATTCAGAGTTAAGAACCCAACTAATGGAAACACTAATCACTCTTATGGTGACTTCAAATGAAACACGTTAGAGTTAAACCTCTGTTAATTTTCAATAAAACTTTTAACACTGGAGTTTTTGCTGTATAGGATAACATTCTCTGAAAACATCCTCAAAATGTTACAGTTAAAACATTATATCTTAGTTTACATTTAACCTTCTCACTGTAAAAAAGAATACATTGATTTTATTGATATCTAATCAATAAAATTGAGGCAACAGATTACAAGCAATATTATTAATTAAATTTAACAAATTAGAATTGAGTAATACTTAATCAAATTAATTCCTTAAAAGTTAACCATTTAAAAAGAGTAAAATTTACAAAATATATTTTATTGCCAACATTGAAGACACCTGGTGTTAACAAGCAGAATCACTGAAGAAGAAAACCATTAAAGTCACCATTGTGGAGATCAGTGTGTGTTTTAGTTGGTCTCTTGACCCTTAAATCATTAACTTTTGATTTTGTTTGGCTGCTGTACATGAGTTATAACAGCCAGATGAACAAAGAGAAAAGGTGATCTGATGGTGTTGGTTGTGTTTTAACATGATCATTATTTCACAATCATTTGACCTGAACTCATATAGAGTCCAATTTAGTTAGATTAACTATATTAATAATAGCAGCACTGGCCTTGTACGGCATAATATTTTTAACTTTTACAATGTAATCCAAATAATTTCTAAAAAGTTTCTCCTATACAAAAAAAGAGTCACACATATATCAATAATCAGCCTGTGAATCTCAACAATGGTGACATTTATAAAGCATGTTGCAGTGCATTCTGGGTGCCACCAATCAAAACTCATTCATGGCTCCCATCATACCTTGCTGCATGAATAGAGCTTATGATCAGAGGTGATCTGTTTGTCACCATTGCTGAGATTCATATGCAAAATATTGATGTGTGTGTGTGCCTAAACAAAAAAGAGTGTATATACACCGAAAAAAAAATCTGTTGGATTAACATAAAAAAAATATGTACATTGATTGCACATAATAAAGTTAGGTTTACGCAACATGATTTATACATGTTAAAGCTACATAATTTGTACTTGTTAAATGAACATGATTTTTATATGTTAAGATACATATTTTGTGCTTGATAAACGAACATGATTTATATATGTTAAAGATACATAATATGTGCTTGTTAAACAAACATGATTTTTGTATGTTAAAGATGCATAATTTGTTTGTTTTAATAAACATGATTTATATATGTTCAAGATACATAATTTGTGCTTGTTAAACTAAAACATTTTATGTTTTTCCATTCATATATGCTGTGGTTTCCAATAAATAAAACTAACCTGATTAAGTTTTAGAATACTATAAGCTGACTTTAAGCAATAAATGTATTTTTCTACATCTACTTGTTTTTAAGTACATTCACAACATTACTGTACAGTTTAGCAGCAAGACAAGCAAACACATTTCTTGAATCAAATCACTGTATTATTTTTTACATTTACAATCAATTTTTTACACAGTAAGTGCTATTAGAAGTAAGCTTTCTGTGTGGATTTTGAACAATGACAGCACATTTGTACTCATGTAAGTTTACTCATCACTTTAAGTCAAAGACAAGACACAGTCAAACATGCTGTGAAAAAGGTGAACAGTAATGATCATTCAGATACAGTAAACAGCAAAAAACAAAAAACAAAAACAAAAACAGTAGAAGACAAGGACACCGTCAAACATGTGTAGAGGAAAATGTTAACAGTATAAGTATCAAGTAGTATGAGTATCAAGTAGTCCAAAGCATACCTTGACATTTTTGTTTTCAATTTTAAAAGCATAAGAGAAGTCAAATTGATGTATTTCTTTTAACAGTAGGGCTACAGAAGCAAGTAGTTCTGTGTGTTAAAAAGCTTAAAATCCATGAACAAATGTCAATGAACAATGACAGCATCTCACTTTACTCTTATCTCACTTTACTCTTATCTCATTTACTCTTATCACACTTTGTCATTTACTCTTATCACACTTTACTCTTATCTCATTTACTCTTATCACACTTTGTCATTTACTCTTATCTCACTTTACTCTTATCTCATTTACTCTTATCACACTTTGTCATTTACTCTTATCTCACTTTACTCTTATCTCATTTACTCTTATCACACTTTGTCATTTACTCTTATCACACTTTACTCTTATCTCATTTACTCTTATCACACTTTACTCTTATCACACTTTGTCATTTACTCTTATCACACTTTAGTGTCATTTACTCTTATCACACTTTGTCATTTACTCTTATCACACTTTGTCATTTACTCTTATCACACTTTAGTGTCATTTACTCTTATCACACTTTGTCATTTACTCTTATCACACTTTGTCATTTACTCTTATCACACTTTGTCATTTACTCTTATCACACTTTACTCTTATCACACTTTACTCTTATCACACTTTACTCTTATCAGAGTGTCCTTTTAACCAATAGGTTTAACCAAAAACTATGCACATGTTAAAACAACCATAAAAATAAACAGTGGCCAACCTACTCATATCAAACACATTCAACTTTTTACCAAAGCAAGTTCTTTGTGAGTGTGTGAAATGTAAAGGAAATGGTCCTTATTGCAAGAAATGGGAAACTACCTTGTGTCCATCCTGCCGTACCATGGAAACAGCTCACTCATAGAGTCTGTTTCTGAGAACTTGTGCTTTCTTGGATAGAGTGGAGCCTTCCAGCTCCATGACTATCTTCTGCAGTACCTCAAATGTACTTTTCATTTCAGGTGGGTAGTTGAGATTTAAGGCATACATAAGACCAAAAAGCATTGCCGTAGCTAATGCAAAGTTGTCTAAGCCTTGCAAGATGTTCTGGCCTTCCAGGATAATCCCGATGTCGTCTGATCTGTCACGGAATTTTAGAATGTAAATTCCCACTGTGGTCTCCTCTGTGGATTTTTGGATGAAGGCTTCGTCACCATCCTGCAGAATCCACAGACAAAATGAGATTACTGTTAGACCTCAGTTCTATTGTGGATGGTAGTCCTACAAGTTTAGATCCAAGATATCCAATTGTGAAGTGGTCAGCAACCTTACGGCAGGCGTATGGATAATCACAGAATGTTTTTTTTGGATCTGTGCTTTCTGAAACTTTACAAGTATTTTTCTCAAAACTCAATAAAACATGCTATGTGACGATGTGGAATGATTGCCTCAAAATATATGTCCATATGCAATAGGGGTGTCGAAATTCTATGATGCATCACGATGCAGACAGGGACGATTTGGCATCAGTTCAGCAATAGACTATAACCTATAATAATGTACCGACATGCTTTGTCGCAGTAGCATACAATGGCAAAGGGAGTCGAGAAGCAATAATTAAAGCTACACTGTGTAATAGTTTAAGTTGATTTTTAGCCCAAAACACTTTGTTCTTTCAAAATTATTGGAATGTAACGGTTTATGTCACTGCGACTTCCCGAACAAGCGAACACATGCACACACAGTCGAAGTGCTCCCAACTTCAAGTGCTATTTAGAATAGAATATTACTTCAAGTACCTGCTTAGAAAAGCGCCACGTTTTATTTTGTGTCACCATACTTGGTCGTATAACTACTCGTGTAACTGTATTTAAATAGGGAAAACGTGGAGGTGTTTGGTCGCTTCTAACTTCATCTCTGTTTGGTTCCTAATGAATGAACTGGGCTAAGCTAAGTGCGATCAAAGTGTCGCCGCGCACTAGAGCGATTGAGTGCACGCACTGAGATGAGAGAGGTATGTATCAACTCGTCTTAGTTAAGGAAATAACTAGAACTGCACGATTAATTGTATCGCAAACACAAATTATTGTGAGTTATTGGATGGGATGTGCGCTACAATGTTCCATTCATTCATCAACTGAAAACAGGATGACTAATCGATTCCTAGTATTTAAGAATCGATATTTGTAAAAATGAGAATCGATTTAAATCGAGAAATCAATATTTTTTTACCCAGCCTTAAGAGAGGGGAATGCTGAAAATAGAAAAAAGCAATCAAATATACTTGCAGTAGATTTACAAAAATACTCACCACAACGATTCCCTGTGGACACAGTTACTGTATGAGCTGCATCTCAGACTACTGGAATCGGGAGAGAATCTGCAAATGTCCTTTATGCAACCAGACCTTCACACCAAGACCTGTTTTAGGTAAGAATGTGGTGTTTGCTGAAATGGTGGAGAAACTCAAGGCGACGAGACTCCAATCTGCTCCTGTTCCTGCTCCTGCGGTTCCTCACACTGGATCTGGAGATGTGCAGTGCGACTCCTGCACTGGAAATAAACAGAAAGCAGTGAAGTCGTGTCTGGATTGTCGAAGCTCTTACTGTCAAATTCACCTTGAACAGCATGAGAGTCTCTTCAGAGGTAAAGGACACAATCTGATGGACGCCACTGGACGACTGCAGGAGATGATCTGTCCTCAACATGGTAAAATGCTGGAGATTTACTGCCGTACCGACCAGCGGTGTATCTGTATGCTGTGTTTGGTGGATGAACACAAAAATCATGACACTGTATCAACTGCAGCAGCGAGGACAGAGGAACAGGTACTGCTTCATACTATGGGTTAAACAACTTCCTTTTTTAAGTCAACTGTTATGTGATTAAAGTCATGTCGACGTTGACTAATTGCTGATGGCGTCATTATAAAAATGCAATAAATGGAAATGCTTTGCAGCATGCCACTATTTGCAACTAGAGGCTAAAGTTTGTGAACAAATTTTGATGTTGGCTTGAGAAGCCTGAACCTCGAGCTGAGGCTTGAACTCGTGTCGCCTTGTGAACAGCTTACTTCAAAAACAGAAAGGAATATATGCTGGAACTTTCCAGTTTTTAAGCAATAAACTGTGTTAAACATGCATTTCAATGTTCAATATTGAGCATTCAGATGGTATAAACAAACATAAATTGTGGAGCGCTCGGATTATGCATTTATTTGTCATATTAAAGGGATACTCCACTTTTTTTGGAAATAGGCTCATTTTACAACTCCCCCAGAGTTAAACAGTTGAGTTTTACCGTTTTCGAATCCATTCAGCTGAACTCCTGGGCCCGTATTCATAAAGAATCTTAATGCAAAGAGTAGCTCCTAGTGACAAAATTCTAAGAAAATTCCTAGAAATGTGGGCGTTTACTCTTAAAATTAAAGAAAAAATCCTAGTAAAGAAAAAAGTAATTCAGAAAGCATCTTAACCCTTAAAAGAGGTCTTAAGGTCAAAATTGTTAGGAGCACGGACGAGGACTTTTAGGAGGCTTAAGAGTTTCTTTAGCAGAGGAGAACATGTCAGAAAGACGAAGAGGGAGAAGAGATGTGTTGCAGACAATGAATAACAGTGAGTTAATAAGACTCTATAGATAAGATCGTGCAGGGATCATGTTTGTGACTGATCTTATTAGAGACACGCTAACATCTCCGACACAGCGCAGAAATGCCATAGCGCCAGAAATGAAAGTAATCACTACATTACGATATTTGGCAACTGGGAAAATTCCATGTTTGATACATTAAAACCAACATTCAAACCACCACTTAAATAGACATGCCAGCAATTAGTGTAATTGGCTTAGAATGATAAAAATTGTTCCACCCTTTCCAATCAAATACCTTATAGGAAATTAACAGCATGGTAAATAAAAAAAAGGATTTATATACACATATATAATGTGTGTGTGTGTGTGTGTGTGTGTGTGTGTGTGTGTGTGTGTGTGTGTGTGTGTGTGTGTGTGTGTGTGTGTGTGTGTGTGTGTGTGTGTGTGTGAGAACGGTCAAATAGGAAAAATTACGCATGTAATTTCAAAGTGAAGGCTTAGAATAGACCCTATACTTAAAATCACTTTTTTTTTTTTTTTTCTTGGACAACCAACCAATCATAGTCTTCAAAAGATTGTGTCATACATAGCAACGGGGTCAACCCCGCCTCCTTACTAAGATGAAAGTTTTTGTCTTTTCCTTACTCAGAGTTGCTCTAAGATCGGTCCTGAATCGCTTTTAAGCTAAGACTCCTACGTAAAAGTTTTTAAGCTAAATTAAGAGTTTTCTTAGAGGATTCTTAGAATCTTTATGAATACGGGCCCAGGTCTGGCGGTACCACTTTTAGCATAGCTTAGCATAGATCATTGAATCAGACAAGACCATTAGCATCTCTCTCAAAAAAATGACCAAAGAGTTTCGATATTTTTCCTATTTAAAACTTGACTCTTCTGTAGTTACATCGTGTACTTAGACGAACGGAAAATGTAAACTTGCTGCCGTAACTTTGCTGCTGTACCATGATTCCAGTAGGCGTAATGATATGACGCAGCGCCTGAAAATAGGTCTAATAGGTTAGACAAACTTAGTCCCGGTCACGTTGGAAGTTACAGAGCTGGGGACTATTTTCAGGTGCTGCGTCATATCATTACGCCTGCTGCACCCATGGTACCGCAGCAAAGTTTCTTGATTATTACGCAGGAATGAAAGTATAGTTCCTAGCCATATCAGCCTAGAAAATCGCAACTTTTCATTTTCCGTCGGTCTTAGTACACGATGTAACTACAGAAGAGTCAAGTTTTAAATAGGAAAAATATTGAAACTCTTTGGTCATTTTTTTGAGAGAGATGCTAATGGTCTTGTCCGATTCAATGATCTATGGTAAGCTATGCTAAAAGTGGTACCGCGAGACCCGGAGATCGGCTGAATGGATTCGAAAATGGTAAAACTCAACTGTTTAACTCTGGGGGTGTTGTAAAATGAGCCTATTTCCAAAAAAAGTGGAGTATCCCTTTGGAAACTGATCGTAAAAGCGGACTTCAAAGATTTCTTATCCTTTGGCCCCCTCTATAGGACCGTATTAGTATTACAGAAAATGTAAATCTCTGAGATTTTTGGGGGAGTTTAGATCGATTTTTTTATTTTTTTTTTTATTTTTTTTTACAAAAACCTTAAGTCCAATCAGTTAGAAAAAATATGGCACATGAAGTCAGAACAGTCCAAAGGTCTTGTTATATGTTGTTAGTTTCAAAATCACATGATCAAAGACTAGTCGACATCAAGCTTAAAAGCGTCATGGCAGAGCATTAAAGTTGACTAGTCTATGGAACCCTATACTCCCTACTGAATCTCTCGATCAGAGAAGCTAACTTCATTATTTGTGTTTTGACAGAAAATAGAAAACCGTTATTTCTAATAATATTTCACAATCACTGTTGGGTAAGTTACTAATGAATTATTTACATCTTCAACAGTGTAATTTTTATTTCAAGTGTAATTATATCAATCTGGACCAGTTAAACAATACAGGATAGAAATGAAACCGTTCTTTTAATTATTTCAAAGAAACAATATAAAATTGTATAATTCTTGAACTGACCAAAGCATTTAAAGGGAGAAGGTTACATAAAAACATACATTTTAACAATGTACGTTAAATGTTGATGTTAAATCCACTGTTTTATATATAATTGTTCTATACCGTATTTAATGCAATTACATCAAAAGTTAATAATTAAATTACAAAAAAAAGAGTAATCCCTTTTTCAAGGGAAAAATAATTAAATTACAGTACTTAATTACTTGGTAATGAACGACATCCAACACTGTTCACAATATTGCAGTTTTTACTAAATTTTTGATCAAATAAATGCAGCCTTAGTGAGCATGAGAGGCTTCTTTCAAAAACGTAAAAAAATCTTACTGACCCCAAACATTTTATTGGTAGTGTAAATTTAATCATATTTTTGTTTTCTGCAGGAACACAGAGAAACATCCAGACGAGAATCCAGCACATAGAGAAAGATCTTCAGGCGCTGATAGAGGCTGTGGCGTCTCATAAGGTGAGTTTGGAGAAGAAGAGAAGTTTGAGTCTCAGTTTGGACTTTCCTCCAGTGCTGGAGCTCTACTAGATCACTGTGTGATGTGTGTGTGTGTGTGTGTGTGTGTGTGTGTGTGTGTGTGTGTGTGTGTGTGTGTGTGTGTGTGTGTGTGTGTGTGTGTGTGTGTGTGTAACAGCGCTCTGCACAGACGGCAGTGGAGGACAGTGAGAGGATCTTCACTGAGCTCATCCACTCCTTTGAGATACGTCGCTCAGAGGTGACGCAGCTGATCAGAGATCAGGAAAGATCTGCAGTGAGTCGAGCTGAAGAACGACTGGAGCGACTGAAACAGGAGATCGATGATCTGAGGAGGAGAGACACTGAGCTGAAGAAGCTTTCACACACACACGATCATGTTCATTTCCTCCAGGTAACAGAGTTCTTCTCAAACACTGAGGACTTCTGTAATTCAAAAACACAAGCTTCTGTAATTACAGGGAGTTTTTGTTTTTGTGTCTGTAGAGTTTGCCGTCTCTTGTATATCTCTCTGGATCTACAGATGGCTTCAGTATCAGTTCTCATCTGTCTTTCGACAACATAGTGAAATCAGTCTCTCAACTCAGAGACAAACTTCTGCAGTTCGGCAGAGAGACTATAGAAAAGTCATATAGAATAGGTAAAGACGTCTATTCTCAGAAATGAGTTCAGTATCATATATATGCATATACATTCTCAATGATAATTAAACTGCAGATGTGTTTTGTTTCCATAGTGAAATCCAGCCAGGATTTTGGCGCCCCTGAATATCAGACCAGAGAAGAGTTTCTACAATGTGAGTTACTATGAACATAAGTTTGATTAATAATGACTAGTTAATGGCCTCTTTTACTTTTTGTGTTACATTGCATTGGCTACAACAAACGAATTATAAAATCAATAATAAAAATAATCACAGGGTCCCCACGGATCCTTAAAAAGTCTTTAAGTCTTTAAAGCTTAGGAGTGTGCAATATTGTCTATGAACTATGATGATATTGTAATCATTGTTTTAACTATGTACGAGGCACTGCGAGCTGACATCGCATTTGTCTCTCGTGCTTTCACTGCGTGATGTGTGCAGTTTTAGGTATGTCCCCAAATGAGTTTTTGTCTTATATTTATATTATGTTGTTATATTAGAATATCACATGAGCAAGAGTGCCGTTTTCCTGTGCATTTTTTGACTGAAATCCGCGTTTTGAACGAATCATTTTAATGATTCAATGAACAATCACTTGCTTTTCCTGAATGAATCAGCCATTTGAACAAATCGGTTGAATAAATGACTCCAACAACTCGCTTATTAAGACAGTGACTTGCCGCCACCTACTGGCGGTTTTAGTGTCATATTTAAAGTACCCGTTGATTAAAACGTTAAAATTATAAATAATTTCATACATATTTAAATATTGAATAACTTTATTTATGCAATTGTAAATATATTAATGCCAGTTCTGATGCCACTTCTGTGTCACCTCTGCACTGCAAAGATGGATTTTGATTTAATTATTTAATTTGACAGTGGTACTGTGCTATTCTAATAGAATTTTATTTGAATGTTAGAATTTGACATAAAAGGTCTAAATACGTTTAGAAAAAATTTCCATATGTAGGTGAAAATGCCCCTGGAAATCAATTTAAGGTGGTAAATATGTTGATTTCTGTCACTGCTGTGAACTGACCACTGCATAGAATAATAAATAATATGAATATCTTCGTGAGTCTGCTGTCAACAACAGGCCTAAACCAGCCATGGTCCCAGCACAAAAACACAGTCAGTAAAATATCATCTAATTATTATCAACAAAACTTTGAAACTATCGAGATATATTTTTGTCAATATTGCACACCCCTAATGTACGGTATTCATTTTGATTTCTTCAGGTCTTAAAAAGCCTTAAATTTGACTTTAAAAAGTGTGCAGCAACCCTGAATCAACAAATTTGTATTATTAATTTATTAAATGACTGAAAAGGCATGTCATCAAGATGGAGAGGAATAATTTTTACTTAATTCATTTTCATAGAAAATATGTTGATGGACATAAATAGACATTTACTGAAAATTGAACCATATTTGATGCTTGTAACACAAGTACAACAATTTTTTATCATGAATAGATATTTGTAAATGGGGTTGACTTTACCCTGCAGGAAGAATAAATGAAAGTAACACATTACTATGTTTATAGGTGATAACATACATGTTACCTGTTAAATGATTAGTTTATAGTATAAAACTAATAGATCCTGCTAATGTGTTATGAGCTAATGTTAGGTGTTATGTGTGTTAATGTGCTAATAATGATGGAAGGACATGAGTGATTATGTGTTTATCTCCATCAGATTTCCGTCTGTTGACTCTGGATCTGAACTCAGTGAATAATTGTCTCCGTCTGTCTGAGGGAAACACAGAGATCACTTTCGCTGACACAATTCAGCCGTATCCTGATCATTCAGACAGATTTGATTATTGGGCCGAGGCATTGTGTGTGGAGAGTGTTACTGGACGCTGTTACTGGGAGGTGGAGTGGAGTGGAGATGGGAGATTAGGAGTGGTTATAGGAGTGACATGCAAGAGCATCAGCAGGAAGGGAAATGGTCCTGAAAGTATAGCGGGTTTAATGATCATTCGTGTAGTTTGTAACTTTGTACTGCACTCCCACTTTCTGCTCATTCTGTCACAATAACATTGAGACTGTTCTCCCTGTAGTGTCCAGCAGTAGAATAGGAGTGTATGTGGATCACGGCACAGGGATTTTGTCCTTCTACAGCGTCTCAGACACAATGAGACTCATCCACAGAGTCCAGGCCACATTCACTCAGCCGCTCTACGCTGCGTTTGGATTAGATAGACTCTCAAGTGTGAAACAGTGTCGTCTGACCAATTAAATCATAGAGAGGTTCTACCAATTATTTTGTCATATCCCCTACTGAACCCTTTGAAAATCTGTATTTCTGCTTTTACTTCTCAATAAAAAAATGTGTTCTTACCTTAACTTAACTCACAATTGTAGACAAACACAATCAGACTAAACTAATAACACAAACTATTGTACTTTTCTCATTTTATACTGAATACACTGAATCATTCACAGTGCAGGGTGGAGAACAGTGGTGTAATTATTATTTTTTTTTAAATGGGTCAGGAGTGTGTAAGTGTGTGTGTGTGTTTGGTGGCAGGGGTGCAATACAAGGCTTTAGACCTTATTGAGAGCAGTGCCACGATAGGTATAAAAAGCTGTGAAAAGGTCTGTATTACAGGTTAAAATAACAAATGCACAAAAAATAACATTATGATGTCCAGAAATCAAATGCAAATCTTAAAAAAGTTTAATTGATCGATATAGAACTCACTTTTAAAGTGATTGTTAAGTTTCATCCTAGATCGACTGTAATACAATATGAGTCTTTATGTTAGTGAATAAATACATAGATCTGCATTTAATGTTTGTGTTTTCGAATGGTCTGGTGTTTGAACGTCTCGGTTACGTGAAGGAGGGAGGGAACGGAGACAACACGTCGGGCTGATCGACGAATAGGAATAGGAATCTCGCTAGAGAGACCAATCTACTTTAAATGTAACTAAACAAGCCAATGCACATTGTGATATTTGCATCAGCTGCTCCGCCTCCCAGTGCGAGTATATAATGAGCAGAAGGTGCATCGCATCTTCAGGTTTTCCCTGAGGAGCCGAGAGATGGGAGATGGGTCAGTGCTTGTGGAGAGAATGTCAATCACTGCTGTTCCCCATGACTTTACTCAATGAGACTATTGGAAAAAAAACTGGGAAAGCGTGTCCTTTCCACTGGAAAAAGAACGCTGCGGAAGCCACATCCTACCCACAGGGAGTTTAGTGGAGATTACCTATGGACTAACTCTGTAGGGCCTTACTAAATATGGAATGACTTTGAGGTGACTCTAGCCTCATCAAAGGGGGGCTCCCCTAAGGGAAAGACACTGTCTTGGCTTCTGTTTATATACTGTGGATAAATGCATATGGGATCCTCTCAGTGCACTTCAGCGTGCACACTGCACCCCTTCAGCGTGCACTGGGACGGTTTGCAGCCGAGTGTGAAGCGGCTGGGATGAGAATCAGTGCCTCCAAATCCGAGGCCATGGTTCTCAGCCGGAAAAGGGTGGCTTGCCCACTTCAGGTTGGTGGAGAGTTCCTGCCTCAAGTGGAGGAGTTCAAGTATCTTGGGGTCTTGTTCACGAGTGGGGGAAGGATGGAACGGGAGATTGACAGACGGATTGGTGCAGCTTCTGCAGTACTGCGGGTCGATGTACTGGTCTGTCGTGGTGAAGAAAGAGCTGAGCCGCAAGGCGAAGCTCTCGATTTACTGGGCAATTTACGTTCCTACTCTCACCTATGGTCATGAGCTTTGGGTCATGACCGAAAGGACAAGATCCCGGATACAGGCAGCCGAAATGAGCTTTCTCCGCAGGGTGTCTGGGTGATCCCTTAGAGATAGGGTGAGAAGCTCGGTCACTCGGGAGGAGCTCAGAGTAGAGCCGCTGCTCCTCCACATCGAGAGGGGCCAGCTGAGGTGGCTCTGGCATCTGTTCCGGATGCCTCCAGGACGCCTTCCTGGGAAGGTGTTCTGGGCGCTTCCCACCGGGAGGAGACACCAGGGAAGACCTAGGACACGCTGGAGGGACTATGTCTCCCGGCTGGCCTGGGAATGCTTCGGTGTCCTCCTGGAAGAGCTGGAGGAAGTGTCTAGGGAGAGGGAAGTCTGAGCATCTTTGCTTAGACTGCTGCCCCTGCGACCCGGCCCTGAATAAGCGGAAGAAGATGGATGGATGGATGGATGGATCCCCTCGGTCACTACATATGGGCACACAGCCTAGTACTGGTTCTACAGATACAACAGATGTAGGCCTTGCTCCAGATGCTCCACCAAGTCCGGCTGCCAGGGTGATGGAGGAACTCAACAGGTTTTGCTCTGGAGAACATAAGCACAATAGTTTAGGGCGCAGCAAGCCGAAATTGAGCTGGGTCTCTCCGTGCTTCTACCCGTTTGAGGTGAGAACACAGGAGGACACCAGCTCAACAAGTAGGCTATAGAATCTAGCAAACATGTTGGGTGTCACCGAGCCGCTCTACAGATATCTGTCAACGAGCCATCCCGTGCCAGTGTCCAGGATGATGCAATTCTCCTAGTAAAGTGAGCTCGCAACCCGAGCGGGCAAGGCACGCCTTGTGCTTGGTAAGCCAAGGCGATGGCATCAACTATACAGTGGGCCATTCTCTGCTTGGAGACAGCCTTTCTCTTCTGCTGGCCTCCATTACAGACAAGCTGGTCTGAGGTCAAGTCAAGTCAAGTTTATTTATATAGCGCTATTCACAATACAGATTGTATCAAAGCAGCTTCACAGTATTAAATTAAAATAATACATCAATGTTTGTTTCTAGTGGAAAACGTCCACGTTTGGTAATGCTGATCAATAGTATTGTTGATTGATTAATTTAATTAAATATCCCCAACTGAGCAAGCCAAAGGAAACAGTGGCAAGGAACCGAAAAAACTCCATCAGGTGACCTGATGGAGAAAAAAAAACCTTGGGAGAACCCAGGCTCAGTCGGGGGCCAGTTCTCCTCTGGCGTCTATGAACTAGAGGTCGGATTTAACTGTAAGATTAAAAGTATTATATGAATGCCTGGCTGAAGAGATGCGTCTTTAATCTAGTTTTAAACTGGGAGAGCGAGTCTGAGCAACGAACAGTATCTGGAAGACTATTCCAGAGTTTTGGAGCTAAATGTGAAAATGCTCTCCCTCCTTTGGTGGACCTAGATATCCTAGGTATGACCAAAAGCCTCGAATTTAGTGATCTTAAAGAGCGCGATGGATTATAGGGTGATAGAAGGTCCGTTAAATAGTCTGGAGCTAAGCCGTTTAGGGCTTTATAAGTCAGTAGCAATACCTTGTAATTAATACGGAACTTTATAGGTAACCAATGTAGTGATGATAAAATTGGTGTTATATGATCATATTTTCTTGATCTAGTAAGAACTCTAGCGGCGGCATTTTGGACTAACTGTAGCTTGTTTATTAAGGATGCAGGACGGCTAATAAAGCATTACAGTAATCTAGTCTCGATGTCATGAATGCATGAATTAACTTTTCTGCATCAGAAACTGATAGCATGTTACGTAGCTTAGCAATGTTTCTAAGGGGGGAAAAGGCTGTTCTTGTAACATATGAAATATTATTTTCAAAAGACAGGTTGCAGTATAGTATAACACTCAGGTATTTTACTGTAGAGAATAAAGTAACAGGACATCCTACTATGTTAAAGTTGTAGTGTGAGAGGTTTTGTGGGCGGTTTTTTGAACCGATGATTAGTACCTCTGTCTTGCGCGTCATCCAATCTTTTATATCTTTAACACACTCTGTCAATTTGGATAATTTAGCGTTTTCATCTGGCCGTGATGAAATATAGATTTGAGTGTCATCAGCATAACAATGGAAACTAATTCCATGTTTCCTTATAATATTTCCAAGTGACAGATCAACACAGATCCCTGCGGCACTCCATAGTTTACTGGAGTTATGATCGATTTTTCTCCATTTAAATAGACAAAATGGTAGCGGTCAGATAAGTATGATCTGAACCAGCTTAATGCTTGTCCTTGAACACCAGTATTATTTTGTAGTCGATCTAAGAGTATTGTGTGATCTATAGTATCGAACGCAGCACTAAGATCAAGTAAAACTAGTATTGACATACAGCCTTGGTCAGAAGCTAATAGTAAATCATTTGTGATTTTAACGAGCGCATTTTCAGTGCTATGATGCGGTCTGAATCCAGGCTGAAACTTTTCATAGATGTAATTTTTTTGCAAGAAAGAGCCCAGTTGGGCGGATACAACTTTTTCTAGTATTTTAGACATAAAAGGAAGATTTGAAATGGGTCTATAATTTGCTAGGTTATTATGATCTAATTGTGGTTTCTTAATGAGTGGTTTTATAACTGCCAATTTAAATGTTCTTGGAACATGACCTAAAGATAAATATGAGTTAATAATATTGAGGAGAGGCTCTTCCACTACAGGTAACACTTCTTTCAGTAGTTTAGTTGGTATAGGATCTAATAAACATGTTGTTGTTTTAGATGAAGTGATATGTTTATTTAACTCTTTTTGTTCTATAGTTGTAAAGCACTGTAATTGTTCTTGCGGGGTGATAGTTGAGGCTGAATTAAAAGGCGCGATTGAGGACTGAACGTTTACAATTGTGGTTCTGATGTTTTCTATTTTCTCAGTGAAGAACGTCATGAAATCATTGCTACTAAACTGTAAAGGAAAATTTTGTTCAGGTGACATCTGTTTATTTGTTAGTCTAGCCACGGTGTTAAATAAAAACCTAGGATTGTTTTGGTTGTTTTCTATTAGTTTGCGGAGGTGCTCAGCCCTGGCCGATTTTAGGGCCTTTTTATAACGTGACATACTGTCTTTCCACGCGATTCTAAAGACCTCTAAATTAGTTTGTTTCCATTTACGCTCTAAATTACGGGTTTCTCTCTTTAGAACATGCGTATTATTGTTGTACCAGGGTGCTTTACTTTTCTCTCTGACATTTTTTAATCTAATGGGTGCAACAATATCCAATTTTCCAGAGAGAATGGTAGTTAATTCCTCTAGTTCATCTATTTGTTTGGGTTCACTGAGCAGCTGAGACAGATCAAATAGGCTATTTGAAAAATGATCTATGGTGGATGGAAGGATTGTTCTGCCTGATCGATAACGCGGCGCAGCATGACATATTACAGGAGTACGTAAAATGCAAGTTACCATGTAATGGTCAGTGACATCATCACTTTGTGGAATGATGTCTATATCGGTTGGATCGGTTCCATGTGATATAATTAAATCGAGTGTATGATTAAAACGATGAGTTGGTCCGGTAACGTTTTGCTTGACCCCAAAGGAGTTTAATAAATCTGTAAACGCAGCCCCTAACGCATCATTTGGATTATCTACGTGTATGTTAAAATCTCCAACAATTAATGCTTTATCAACATTGACTAATAGGTCTGAGAGAAAATCTGCAAACTCTTTTAGGAAATCAGCGTAAGGCCCTGGCGGTCTATATACGGTAGCCAAGGCTAGAGATAATAGGGATTTTTTTCTAACATCTAAGAGCGTAACATTTAGTACTAGTACTTCAAACGAAATAAACTTATAACCCGATTTCTGAGTAACATTGAGAATATCTCTATAGATTGTTGCAACACCGCCACCACAACCAATCAGACGGGGTCATGCTTATAGGAGTATCCTGATGGAGTAGACTCATTTAGACCGAAATAATCATTTGGTTTAAGCCAGGTTTCAGTAAGGCAAAGTACATCGAAGCTATTATCTGTGACTATTTCATTTACAATAACTGCCTTAGGTGTGAGTCATCTAATGTTTAGAAGACCTAGCTTTAGAAATTGTTTTTGTTTACTAATAGCAACATTTTCTGTTTTAATAACAATTAGATTTTTCCTAGATCCTGCAGTAGATTTATTATTTGATCTCACTAAATGAGGAATAGACATAGTTTCTATGTAATGTTCTACACTAGTATTTATATCAGTTAAATTGGTGCAGCAGAGACTGTGATTTGGACTTTTGGTTACTAGTCAAAAGGTATTTAACATTTTGGAGATGTTATTCGACAGAAGATCCGCTCCGAATCTGCTTGGGTGTAAGCCATCAGCACGGAAAAGCCTAGGACGCTCCCAAAACAGATTCCAATTATTTACAAAGAGCAGTTTCTGCTCATTGCACCATGACATCAACCATTCATTTAGCGCAAATAATCTACTAAACTTTTCATGTCCTAGTCGGTACGTGGGAAGCGGTCCTGACACAATGATCGTTGTTTCAAGTGATGTGCCGCGTACCGTCTCGATCAGAGTCCTGAAGTCTTTCTTCAGAACCTCCGTCTGGCGCAGCCTGATGTCGTTCACTCCCGCGTGCAGGACCAGGGACGTGCACATACATTTTGAGGGGCAGGGGCTCAAGTGATATAAAGGGCACTTCTCATAATTACGTATTTTTTTTCTTGTTTTTAAACAAAAAAGTATATATAAACGCAACTCTAACTTCCTTTTTAAAAAATTAATTTAAAGGGGGGGTGAAATGCTCATTTGCACTCAATCTCCTGTTAATCTTGAGTACCTATAGAGTAGTATTGCATCCTTCATATCTCCAAAACGTCTTTAGTTTGATTATATTTATAAAAGAAAGATAGGCTGTACCGAGTCTTTCCGGAAAAAACCGAGCGGCTGGGGGCGGGCCGTGTGGGCGGTGTGCTAACGCGCCGAGCTAGTAACAACCATGGTAACAACACAGAGAGACATTTATGAAGCAGTTTACTCACCGCATGCGATAGCGAACCTTTATCATTGTGACTGCTCGATCCTTAAGCATTAGACGATCTGCAAATCCGTCGATCTGGGCTTTTTTTTATAAAACAATCATCGTCGAAATGCAGGGAACAAACAGTATTGCACAACCTCCGTTTATGCTCAGGAAAACAAACTCCATCCACGGGTCCCTTAACGCTGGGTTCTTTGGGAATCTGTGCAGGGTTGTCTTGCCCTGGCAACCAAAAACCCACTTCTTTGGTGACATTGACTTCCCTAAAAGCCGAGCATAGCGCTTTGAGGTAACGTACTGCTTTCGCTCTCTTCTCTCTCTGGTCTACGAGTGCGCGCGGGGCCGCGGAGAAGTGCCCTTAGGACCCATATAAGGAAATTCCGCCCTATCCCAGATAGCAACATTGTTTCGGCCCGGATCCGGCCCACATCTGGCACTTGTGGAATGCGGATCTGGCCCACATGCAGCGTGGAATGACGGCCCTTGTGTGGCCCACTCCTGTTTGCCAGATCTGGGCCAGAAGCAGGCCATAGCAATGCCACATGTCAGCCAAGAGCAAAGAAATAAACCAGAACTGGACCTTATCTGAGCCACAAAATCTGTGTATATTAAATATGGAGTCATCCCAGCCTTAATAAGCCTGTTAACAAGCAGAATCACTGAAGGAAAGAAGAGAACAGAAAAAGAGACGAGCAGAAACACAAGAACTACAACTGACTTCAGACACAGTCTTAGATGAAATCAACTGAAGAGAAAAGAAGACATTAAATCTGTGAAGATCTCAGCAGAGGAGGATTAAACAACTCCACAAACAGCATTACCAGCTTCACTTATTACTAACTAGACTGACTTTATTTCTGTGAGACGTCTACAGAAGTTTTTATTGAGATTTAACAGAGGTTTAACTCTAATGTGTTTCATTTAAAGTCACCATAAGAGTGACTAGTGTTTCCATTAGTTGGGCTCTTAACTCTTATTATAACTTATATCTTTTTAGGCCGCTGTGACAGTGTGTTTGTCAAACACATTTGCAGCAGCAAAGAAAGCTAAAGTGAACCGAGATCAGGTGATGATGGTTTCCTGTTGATGATTTTATAATCATCATGAAATAGACTGATTCACTGATGATTTTGGACTCTAACAATTGTGTTGATCCATTAATATTGTCACATCACAAACCCTGTGTTACTGCAGCATGAGATCTAGCAATATTATAACAATCAGTTTAAAGCTTTTAACAAATATGAGATCAAAAGATTAGTCTATGCTGACACACACAGATATCAACAATCAGCGTATGAATCTCAACAATGGTGACAATCACAAATATTTAGATAAACAGATAAATTCAGAACATCACTGAAAAGCTATTAATTCACAACAAAAACAACAGCAAAAGATAAAAGCAAATATTTAGAATCAAACAAAATTATAGGACAATTCAGCTGCATAATTTATTCACGTTGCAATGCATTCTGGGAATTTTGCACTATGCTGGTACCCAGCATGCATTGCAGCAAAGTACTTTTGATTGTCACCATTGTTGAGATTCGTACGCTGATTGTTGATGTCTGTGTGTGTCATATTAATCTTTTTTTTTGTGCTCATGTTTGATAAAGTATTTTATCTTGTTATGATATTGCTGGATCTCATTCTGCAGTAACACAGGGTTTGTGTTGTGACAATATTAATGCAACAACACAATTGTTAGATTCCAAAAACATCAGTGAAAAAGGTTATTTCATGATGAATATAAAATCATCAACAGGTAATAACCATCATCACCTGAACTCATTTCACTTTAGCTTTCTTTTCTGCTGCAAATGTGTTTGACACACACACTGTCACAGCGGCCAAAAAAGACAAAAGATATAGTAAGAGTTAAGAGCCCAACTAATGGAAACACTTATCACTGTTATGGTGACTTTAAATGAAACACATTAGAGTTAAACCTCTGTTAAATCTCAATAATAACTTCTGTAGACGTCTGACAGAAATAAAGTCAGTCTGGTTAGTAAGAAGTGAAGCTGGTAATGCTGTTTGTGGAGTTGTTTAATCCTCCTCTGCTGAGATCTTCACAGATTTAATGTCTTTTTTTCTCTTCAGTTGATTTCATCTAAGACTGTGTCTGAAGTCAGTTGTAGTTCTTGTGTTTCTGCTCGTCTCTTTTTCTGTTCTCTTCTTTCCTTCAGTGATTCTGCTTGTTAACAGGCTTATTAAGGCTGAGATGACTCCATATTTAATATACACAGATTTTGTGGCTCAGATAAGGTCCAGTTCTGGTTTATTTCTTTGCTCTTGGCTGACATGTGGCATTGCTATGGCCTGCTTCTGGCCCAGATCTGGCAAACAGGAGTGGGCCACACAAGGGCCGTCATTCCACGCTGCATGTGGGCCAGATCCGTATTCCACAAGTGCCAGATGTGGGCCGTATCCGGGCCGAAACAATGTTGCTATCTGGGATCTTACGTAAGACAGAGCCATACTCGAAAAAAACGTTCCGAAACTTGTGACAAACCGGAAGGAGTATTTTTGGAACAAAAATACTCCTTCAAACGTACAACTTAACTTTTGAAACTTTGTCCATGTTTAGCATGGGAATCCAACTCTTTAACAGTGTAAAAAACTCAGTATGCATGAAACAGCAATTCACCCCCCCTTTAAAAAGTTAATAAATTTTATCTTCCTCAAACTCACGCAATTGTTTCATTTTCAAAAGATGTCTACAAAATAATCAGTTCACACAGAAACCATGGTCTCCTTAGTATTCACTAGGTTTATAGAGCAGCAAAGGAAACCATTCCCAGGGGTTAAAGTGGAAAAAAATCCTGAGCCTGAACATTTTTTTGGGGGGGGGGGTTTCATTGCACCATTTATTTTCAAGCATGTTAATGGCATATTTTTATTTTTATGAATGAAGACCAGTTTCACTGATATAGCTACTTATGTCTCGATGAATTTTTTTTTTAACATTTATTAGGCTTAAAAAATTATAACAACTTTTAATTTAAGTGAACTTAAAACAATCCTCACTTAAACCCATAATAAATGTCATATTTACCTGTACCTTACCTGTCTAACCGATGTGAATTATATAGAAATTGAATACGTTTATAATACAGTCCGCACTGCATAAATTATAAATGAAAAATAGATTTATCCTTAAGCATTGAGCAGTTAGTAATTTTCTCTGTTCCCATTGTTCTTTGGTTAACTTTACTAACAGAGAGAATTGCTGTCACTTATATACCCGCCGCTGCTGACAGGATCTCACGCATCTCATTCTCTACTTCCATTTAAGATTGTATTTAACTCATTTGACTGTTCTTGTGAAGATACTCGACAAAACTGACATTTTGGCATAAATGTGTGTGTGTTATGGTTCGTTCAAGCGCGAAAGAGAACTCGATGGCGCGCTGTCGACTGCGATACTGGCGCGCGTCTTTCTGTGTGTGTATGTGTGTGTGTGTTTCAGGAGGACATACTCTGACAGCGCGTGCTCTTTTGTCTTCTCACGCATTGATAGTTTAAAACATTTGCGTGAAGTAGAGCATAATCATATAACCCAGAGCATGATCATATAACCCAAAGGATGACAAAGAACGGACGCTGCGATAAATATTTTAACACGTTAAAGCTGGACAAAAATTAATCGCATGCGTTTACGTTGAAAGCACTAACGTTAGGCTACTTGTCATACATTGCTGACAGAAAATGCTGCGGTTTAAAGTGGACTCGTTTTCATGGTAGGCCTACACAGAATGTTTTTTTTTTGTAAGCTACACAGAATATTTAATTCAATATTAAAATGATATATTTAGCCAAGTCTGAAGTTACCAAGCAGCAGTGTATGTTAACGTTAGCTCAGTTATCAACAGGTGTAGACAGAAAATATGATTATCCTGATCTGAGCTAATTTACTGAATCAACCAACTCACATCTCCTTTCTTTCTTTTCATCCATGATGACATTAAAGTCACCTGTTATTGTTTCTGGCGCTTCATCGCTGTCTGTGCCGCAACCGCTACTTGCTCATTAGAACATTCAGTGAGCTATTTTACACAGGATCGGTCCTGCTCCTCCGTGGCAATGACGGCGTGCGGTTAAACATCATAACAAACGAATTTGAGTGGGGGTGGGGGGGAACAACGGGATTTTGGAAAGTGTCCCCATAGGAAATTACGCCCGTGGGTAGGACATCATCCCCAAGCTTCATGAACTAGCGCTCCTTTCACCGACAACGCTAACGTGATGTATAAATCTCAATCACACTGTGTTGCCAGGCCCCGCCCTGCTCTGCTTCTGATAGGCTTGTAACGTTAGTAGAGCTGCGTTCCTTTCATATGATTGGTAGGTGAAATCAATTGACTCGAAAATATTAAACCGCATGCAAGTTCCAATTTTTTTTTTTTCACGGCCGCACGCCGGAGATCCGGCACGGTGCCGGAATACTTTAAGCCCTGCATTCCACAATGTGCATGTGTAGTACCCTCACCGCCTGATGAGGGGAGATATATTAATACAGGACACGGAGCTGCTGCTGCTTCACTTATCAGAGTCTGTATTGTTTTTTTTTATACAATGTAAAACAGTTCAATCACTCTTATGTCAATCAATGACAGCGCATCATTTCAAGAGTAATAATCACAAAATATAGAACAGAACTACATATACATACAGTATTTTCCCTTTACTGCTGTGTTAAGCATTATGTACTATGAGATATTCACTGATAACATTTATGACATTTTCCATGTGAATAAATCCTAAAAATGTGTTCATGTTTGCCAGAATTATTCTTTCTGATACACTTTTTAGTCCAGACACTCATTTTCACAGTTATTTGGCACTTACAACTTACTCATTGTATTATTTCACCAAAACACATGTTATTTGTGGACTTTACTCTAATATTGCGTATTTTCTCTGAGACCGCATGGTCTCCATCACTAGCATGGAAATGTGTAACTAGCACGCGTGACGCAGCACACAGACGTGACTTGAAGCGAACTTTTACATGTCCGTAATAACAGTAAACTTAAACACTTTAAACAATGTAGTTAACATTTCTTAAACTCTTACATGTCAAAAAACATACTCTCATTGCTTTTATGTAATTCATACCTGATGAGGGGAGATATATGTATATATTAATACAGGACACGGAGCTGCTGCTGCTTCACTTATCAGAGTCTGTATTGTTTGAGCAGCGCGCGCGCGCCCCCTCCTCAAGCAGGCGAACACCTCCCAAAGGAAAAGCAATCAAATAATCGAACGATTGAGCAGGGAACATTAATCAACGAAATAAACACATTTAAGGAATACATTCTCTTGTCATCCATATATCTTAGATATAACATATTTACTACTATTTATCTACTTAATGATTTACAATTACGTATCTACTTTTGTAACCACCACACTCTCCCCCTCAAAATAAGATGTCGTCCCGACATCATTGTTTAAGTAATCAGTTAGGCTACAGCAATGCTCAATTTACAATATTTAACCCCTTAAACCCTGAGGCCATTTTTGGAGTTTTTTGTCTGAGTGACACACAAAAAAGTAAAGACTCATAACTTCAAAACTATAGAGAGGAGAGTCAAAAGGTAGATATCATTTGTTAGGAAACTTTTTATATTTTTAGAAAATATAAATTTTTATTACTTTTGGACAATCTAATGCTGAGAAAATGCTGATAAAAGACAAAAATATTAATATTATTTTTTAATAATTTACATATCTTTCTTATTTGAAATGCAATAATTCAGGAAGGAAATACGGTGGCAAAATAATTCTTTTTTTGTGATGTTCCCCTATGTGTGGTCTGCGTCTGGATCGTTATTTTATGATGATAGCATAAAGTAATCCAAAGTTACAGCACTTGGAACAAAGGGAGCCTTTTTGTTAAGTCCTCACACATTTGGAAGGCAATAAAAAAAATGAGTTTTCTTAGTGACATACACAAAACTAAAGACTCATAACTTCAAAACTATAGCAAGGAGATTCTAAAGGTAGGTATCGTTTGAAAGAACACTTTTCAAATTTTTTGAAAATATACATTACATTACATTTGGACATTCTCCTGCCGAGAAACTGCTGATAAAAGACAAAAAATATATATAATTTTTATAATGATAATGCATATCTTTCTTATTTGACATGGAATAACTCAGGAAGGAAATAAGGTAGAAGGAAAATTCTTTTTTGGGGAAGTCCCTCTATATATGAGCTGCATCTGGATAAAATTTTGTGGTGATTGGATAAAGCAATCAAAAGTTATAGCATTTGGAACCAAGATAGCCTTTTTGTTGAGACCTTGACGCCCCCTCATGGGCATTTTTAAAATTGTTTCACCATGAAGAAAATCTTGTCATAAAAGCAATAGATTAAGTAAATTTTGGGCTCATTTGAATTGTATTAATATGCTGTAAAAAATTAAGTGCAATTTTCAATGATTTTTGAATGTTTCATGAGATGTATGATGTTTTTGACACATTGCAGTACATAGTACAAAAAACTATTTTATAGATTATGAAAAAAAATATTCTATTTATCAACAAATAACTCAGCAGTACTTAGGAGTTTTTCGAATTGGCTACATTCACTGTAAAGTTCAGACTCTAAGCTTTCAAATGACACCAATTTTGTTTGAATCAAGGCAATATTTTGGAAAAATATGATAATTAATATTTTCGCAGCTAGGTGGCGCCTGTGGGGCGTCTACGGGCGGTACACTCCGGTTGAGAGAGACTAGTCAGCACTCGTTCAGAGTTGATCGAAGTGGTTGGATGCATTAAAAAGCTGAGATTCTAAGCTTTAATATGATACATATTTTGTGTTATTCCACGTTTGAAATCGAGCACGGATGGTTCCGGGAAAACTGGAAAACACTTTGCACCCCGGGAGGATGAGAGACTTGTTTTTTAGCCAAGTATGCATCACTTCGTGAGGAATATCTCGTGATCAAAGCAATGGATTATGTTGTGTTTGGGCTCTTTGTAATCGTGAGAATCTGCTGTCAATAAAGATGTGTGATTTTTCACAATCCATGCATGTTTCATTGAGTTATGAGCTGAAACGTCACATCAAAACAACATCGCATCACTGCTATTGCTACTTCATAGATCCGCCTGTGGAATTTTTTGTGTTAGAACGCCATAAGGAATATATTTAGATCTGAGTGATGGATTATGGCGAGTTTGGGCTCTTTTTAATCTTAACAATCTGCTGTAAATAATGATGTGCCATTTTCCACAATTGATGCATGCTTCATGAGTTAAAACGCGACAAGTGCTACATCTATAATAAACGCTCTATGCGCGCCGGTGGTGGTTCGTGTGTTACAACTCCCACGAGGAATATCTTTAGATCTGAGTGATGGATTTTGCTGAGTTTGGGCTCTTTTTAATCGTGAGAGTCTGCTGAAAATAATGATGTGCATTTTTCTACGATCTGTGCATGCTTTGTGAAGTTATAAGTGAAAACCAAACGCGAGTGCTTCATGAGTATATACTAGGATAGGCGCGTCTGAGGTATTGTTTGTTTTAGAACGCCATGAGGAAATATCTTTAGATCTGATTGATGGAATATATTAAGTTTGGGCTCTTTGTAATCGTGAGCTCCTGCTGTAAATAACGATGTATAATTTTTCATGATCGGCGAATGTTTCATGAAGATACGAGTAAAAAGGCCAAGTCTAAGCTACCTTGCTAGGCTACGTGAATCAGTGGATTTTTTGTGGTTTAGAACTCCATGAGGATTATCTTTAGTTCTGAGTGATGGATTATGTTGAGTTTGGACTCTTTTTAATTGTAAGCATCTGCTGTAAATAATGATGTGTCATTTTCCACAATTGGAGCATGTTTCATGAAGTTACAAGCGGAAATGTGTCTAAAATGCAGCATCCATATATGGTTTACACATGGGTCTCTTAAGGGGTTATTTTACAAAAACCTTGCTCAAGTTTATTAAAAACCCTGGAACAATTATGCTTGTTGTATTCTACTCATTGAGACCTTTCAAATGACATATGACACAGGACTATCTGAGCTGTATGATGTTTTTGACATATTGCAGTATGTGGTACAAAAAAGTAGTTTATAAATTATGAAAACATTTTTTTTCTATTTATCAGCAAATAACTCAGCACTACATTGGAGTTTATCAAATTGGCTACATTCATTGTAAATTTCAGACTCTAAGCTTTCAAATGACATCTATTTTAAGTTGATCCAGGTAATATTTTTGAAAAAAAATTATGATTATTAATTTTGCAGCTAGGTGGCGCCTGCGGCGGGTACACTCGTATTTAGTGGAATAACTCTGCAATCATTAGAAGTTGATCGAAGTAATTAGATGCATTAAAAAGCTGAGATTCTAAGCTTTAAAATGATACCTATTTTGTGTTGTTCCATTCAGTGGTTGCTTAGTAATTTGATTATGAATATTTTTCATGGGGTGGCGTCCCGCCGGCGGGACGCTTAGGGTTTAAGGGGTTAACTCCACCCAGCAGTTGTTTTACGTAACATCAGATTTCACAACACTGTTACCAACATTTTCTTGCACAACATTCTTTTTTTTCACAAGCAATCATTTGACCATACAAGAGTCCATATTACTTAATAGTCCAGAGGCACTTGTTCGTAAAAGTCCCATGGTTTAGTGTCAAAAAAGAAAGTTCTTTTAACACCACAGAGTCTCTTTTAGGGGGGGAAAACAGTCCATTAATTTGCCCCGGCAAAAATGGTAGAAAGTCCTTAAAGCAAGAAAAAAGATTCAAAAAGTGTCAACAAGAAAGTCTCAAAGTGACTCAAAGTGTCCACAGTTTCAAGACCGCACAACAGTCCATTTTCTTAATATTTGGTAACAGTCCATTGTTTTTCTGCTTTTTTGTTTCACACTATGGGCAATAAACAGTCTCTGGGTAGTGTGGTGTATAGCGGTACTTCACCTTCAACACAGACCATACTGTAACTAGTGACGTGGGGGTTTCATGTGGTAGTGCATTTCAGAGTTAATAGCACATATATGAGGGCTGGGGGTAACAAAGTGGCATTGCTAACCAGGGTGTCGCAGCAGTCATTCCACTAGAGGCATAGTGTGGGTAATGGTCATTTCCCACCATTCGCACATTGTAGCATGATGGGACCCCAAAATTGTCATATGTAAACTTTTTGGGTGGCCGTCGCTTCCTCCTGGTGAATTGGTGCTCGTTGTCCTCCTCTGAGGTCCTGTACCTGGACTCAAGTGCTCCAGTTGTTTCGTCAACAGGTAAGTCTCGTTCCATTAGTTCCACAGCTGGTTCGTTTTCATGACACTCTTGTCTTATTACAGGTGCAAGGGCTGGCTCTTGAAGATTTATTTCTGACTTGACCGAAGGTGACTGTGGGCATGGTTCTGACACTGGAAAGCTAGATAGCGGCTTACAAGGTAACGGATTCCTGTTTCCTAGGATATCACTGCTTTCTTGTGGTCTATTCTCATAAGGCTCCACTCTGAAGTAGTACTCATCCTCTTCACTTTCATTATCACACTCTGGCTCACTTTCTCTCTCTCTGGTGGGCTGAGTTCTGCTTTTTCTTGGTTGATGTCCTTGCTTTGGTTTGACACTTTGAGGTGGTGTGATGTTAAGAGGTAGATGGTCACAGGAAAGAAGAAGATTGCGATGTAAAACTCTTGATCTACCTTTACTCTGCTCAGGTTTTACTTCGTAGATTGGTGCATCATCTGCCACCTGGCGTGTGACAACGTGAACTTCATCCTCCCAGTAATTCCGCAGTTTCCCGGTCCCACCTCTTGGAGTCAGGTTTTTTACGAGGACCCTGCTTCCTGGGAACAGGTCAGTACACCTCACTCGTTGGTCATAATTCCTTTTGTTTCTTTCTGCACACTTATTTGCCTGTTCTCTCGCAATCTCACAAGCTTCCTGCATTCCTTTTTTCCATCTTTCCATGTACTCAATGTAACTTTGGGAGTTATTGTCGGAGTTGAGTCCGAAGAGAGCATCGATGGGCAACTTTGATGAGCGTCCGAACAGCAATTGGAAAGGTGAGAAACCAGTCACGTCACATCTGGTACAATTATAGGCAAAGATCAATTTGTTCAATGCATCTTTCCAATTAGCTTTTTGTCTTTCAGTCAGGGTTTTCAGCATCTGCAATAATGTCCGGTTAAATCGTTCCACCTGTCCATTACCCTGGGGGTGGTAGGGGGTGGTCCTTGAGCCGGCATCGCCGCTGTACTTTTTGAGTTGGGTGAGTAGCTGGTTTTCAAATTCTCCCCCTTGATCGTGGTGAATTCTGGATGGAAACCCAAACTTCAGGGCGAAATCATTGAATAACCGGTCAGCTACTGTTTTTGCTGATTTTGAGGTGGTGGCATAGGCCTGGGCAAATCGAGTGAAGTGGTCGACGATTACCAAAATGTACTCATAGCCCCCTTTGCATTTGTCCAGATGGAGAAAGTCAATGGACACCAAATGGGTGGGTCGTTTTGATATTTTTAAGAGGCGCTCTTGTCTCACGACAGGGCTTTTTTTTGTTTGATACAGCAGCAGGTTCTAAGAACATAATTTTCAATTTCTTTCTGCATGTAGGGCCAGAAAAAACGATCCCTAATGAGGCTTGTGGTGCGATCGAGTCCCTGATGACCCATCTCATCATGCATCTCTCTCAGAACAGTTCTTTTGAATTGTGTTGGTAACACCAGCTGTTTTCTTTGTGACGTCTGGCGGAACAGGATGCCATGTTCATCTAGCTTCAGCTTCTCCCACTCTCTCAGAAGAACTTTGGCTGGCGAGTTGACTGAACGCCACTGCTGAGGAGGTCTAGATCCTGCTTGTAAGTGTTCACTTATTACTCTAATGTCCTTGTCATCCTTTTGTGCTTGTCTGATTTCCTCTTTTGACAGGGGTTTGAGGTGTCCCTCATTTTTCTCCACACTTGCCAGTACACTCTGACAGGCTAATACAAAAGTCACATCTGGATTCCCTTGGGACTCCACAGCTTGGATCACGGCTCCCACACAGTCAGGTGAAAACTGCTCAGTACATTCTCTCATCGTCGTTTCCAGATCCACTGGCATCCTGGAGAGTGAGTCAGCGTCTATGTTTTCTTTACCTGGACGGTAGCGGATGGTGAAGTGAAAATCTGCAAGCTCTGACACCCACCTACACCCGGTGGCGTTCAACTTCGCAGATGTCAGGACATAGGTCAATGGATTATTGTCACTGAAAACTGTAAAGGTTGGTGCATAGTACAGGTAGTCTCTGAACTTTTCAGTGATGGCCCATTTCAGAGCTAAGAATTCCAACTTCCCACTGTGCAGATGGTAATTTTTCTCAGCTGCCGTCAAAGTCCGAGAACCATAGGCAATTACTCTCAGCTTGCCATTCTGCTGCTGGTATAAAACAGCTCCCAACCCTTGGTTGGACGCATCCGTATGAAGGATGAACGGTTGAGAGAAGTCGGGGAATCCCAGGATCGGAGGTTGTGTCAAGCAGTAAATCAACTTTTCTAGTATCTCCTGATGTTTTTCTGTCCACTCAATTAATTTACTCGACGGCACCACATGATTTAGTTTGTTATTTCTTACTTTGTGTCTCCCCTTTCTCTGTGGCCCAGCACCTTCGGTGTTACTTTTTAGCAGGTCATAGAGGGGACTGGCAATTCGGGAAAAGTCTTTAATGTATTGCCGATAATAGCTGAGCAGGCCCAGAATCTTGCGTAGTTCCCCCACCGTGCTTGGTGTCTGTTCCTTCAGTGCCGTTACAGCAACGGTGTCTGCGGGATCAATACGACTGCCTTCAGCTGACACAATTCTCCCCAGATATCGCACCTCTTTCTTAAAGAGCTCACATTTTCTTGGTTTTAACTTGACTCCACGGGACTGTAACCTCTGCAGTACTTTCTTCACCGCTTCCACTTGTTCATCGAAGGACTCAGTGAAGACTAGGATGTCGTCTAAGTACGGTATGCAAATTTTGTCTCTTAACCCTTCCAGGCTCTCTTCCATAAACCGTTGGAACGCTGCAGGCGCATTCATAAGGCCGAAAGGAATACGAATCCATTCGTATAGGCCCCACGGTGTTGCGAATGTAGTCAGGTACTGGCTCTCTGGGGACATGAAACCTTGGTGGTAGGCCTTCCCTTGATCTAGCAGTGAGAACCACTTATTACCTCCCAGCCCATCCAGGATATCCTGCACCCTGGGTATTGGCTGGCGATCAGGGATTGTTTTGCTGTTCAGGTCCCTGTAATCAATACATAGCCTGAGGCTGCCATCCTTCTTACGGACGCAGACAATTGGGGACGAGTAAGGGGAATGAGACTTGGCCACCCACCCTTGAGCAATCAGGTCATGTAAGTAGTCCTTCATCTCTTGATATAACGGTTTCGGGACTGATGTGAATGTGCGGGCAACAGGAGTGTAATCATTTAATAAGATACTCAGATGCAAACCTGGGACACAGCCAATATTGTCGTCTGACTTCGAAAAGGCATGACACTCTTCACGTAATATCCTCTTGACTTGTTGTTGTTGGGGCGGAGTTAAATGGCTCACATCCACTGGAGGGTCCCATCGATCTGTATTGGGAGCTGCCTCAGTGATCTCTGGTAGGACCTGCGTAATAGATGCTGTGGCTTCACACTGTGCATTTGATATTGGTAAAACAGACTTAACTGGCTGCAGAATTCCTAGCTCTGTTCTACCACCGAGCGTGATGTCGTGATCTGTTCCATTCTGCACATTGATAGTAATTATTGGGCGGGCCCCCTTTTCCAGAAGGAAGAGAGTATCAAAGAGTTCAAGGCCATCTGGGTACATTGGGTTAACGTGTGGCTCAAACAGTAGCACCGTATCTTGTTTCACGTGAGGCATTTTTACCAGACACTGAATTTGCATAATGGTGTGCTTCTCTATGTTCACAGGTTCCTTCCTGGTTCTTACTACGTACTCGCTGAGCCTCTCTGCAGTCACCAAATTGATGAAGGTATGTACACTTTTCTTCTTTATGCTAGGGAAAGCCCTTCTGACAGTTCTGTACAAACAAGCATTAGTCACATCAAGGGATCCACTTTCGCTTCGTCTCATTATTTGTTCTATCACGTTATACCCGACGATAGGCCTGGGCAATTCTTGGTCCTTCAAAACAAGCACAGGAATGTTTAACTCTTTCTCATTGGTTACAGGGGATGCCAGCTTGAAAGTCAACTCCACCCATCCACTGTATGGCATGTTCGCTCCATTTGCTGCCACCAGGCGCAGACTGTCTGGCGCTTCAGTCGCCTCGGAAATATTTCTCAGTGTCACTTCAGGTGCATATTTGGCTTTCCACTCCTCATCTATAATGCATACTTGGGAGCCTGTATCCCATAACGCTTCAGTCTTTTTTCCCTGTAGATAACAGGTAACAAGGCACTGTTTTCCCACTAAGGACGTGATGGCAGAATGCTGGTTAACCTGACAAGGGGCAGTTAAAATACTATCCAGCGGCTGGGGCTCAACCTGCCTCTGATGGCCCATGCTACATTTCTCATTTTTCTGGGACCTCTCTGCCGCTCGGGTCACACCCTGTCCCTTGGAGGTAACCCGCTCCCGTTTAACAGAGCTCCACGCTGAGGCCTGGCACCTTTACTCTTACAGCCAGCTGAGAAATGCTCGCTGCTTCCACAGTGGTAACAATGGGTGCAAGGTTCTTCTGCGTTGCGCTGCTGGCAATGGAAACATTGTCTGGCTCGTGAGGGACGGGACTGGAGGAACTGATGGGGGTGCTGTCGTGGTGGCTCCATATACTGCTGTGGATAATACTGCGGTGCTGCAAAGCTTGACGGCTGAGTTACATAGTTGACGGACATGGGGGGCTGCTGAGGAGAAGGATACACATACGGCTGTCCATGGTGCGTCTCTATTATTGAATAATGCTGACGTGACTGGAGAGAATGTTCTGGTGGAACAGTGGACAACTGAACTGGGTTTGCAGGTCGGGGAGGTATTTTCTGTTCCCTCACCTGTTGTTGGCTTTGTGAGAACTGGTGTGGAGACATGTATGGGCTTCCCTGCCGTTGGTGTGTAGCCGTCTCAGGTTTCCAGGTCTGATGCTCTTGGACTTGGGTCCATCCTGATGTCTGTTGGGACACTGCTGATGCTGGGTCTTTGTCATAAACTGCAAAACACTGCTGAGGGACAGTTAAGGGCTGCTGGATGGACTCTTTAATCTGTATGATATCATCACTCAGGCTTTTCAGTTGTGACACTAAATCGAACTTTGACTGTTTGGACTGAAGCTTTTGTTCAGGGGCAGGCTCATTCAACTGTACAGCATGAACAGTACCATTTTTTTCATATTTTCGCTTATTTTGTCTTTCAGATTCATTGGAGCAAGCTACATTGAGTTTCTCCAGCAACACTTTGTCTGGAACAGCGGGATCTGAGAGGTATGGTTGAAGGTGGCTTTGGATGCGGTCGTTTTGTAATCCAGTCAAGACGGTGTGCAAGAACATATTCTGAACTAGGGCGGGATCATATTTCAACCCGGAGTCATCCTCCTGAGAAGCAAACAGAATTTTCTGTCTCAGATCAAGAGCTCGAATTAGGAAGCTTTGTGGGGTTTCTCTAGCGTGCTGAGCTTCTTTGGTGAGCTGCTTATATAATTCAGTCGCATTTTTCTCCTGATAATGAGAACGAAGTATCCGCCTTAGCGTCGGGAGTGTCAGCCCTGCCTTCCCCTCCAGATAGCTCCGCAGCTGAAGCCCTGGTGTGATAGCCCTGATGACAGAATCTACTATTTCCTGTTCTGCATAGCCCTTTTTAAGTCCACCTTCTATCTGCCGTGCCAGACTGGAGAATGAGAGACGGTCCTTCTGCCCTAGATCTCCTATTAGACCAGAAATGTTGAAGTCTTTCTGCCATGTCGCGTTCACTTGTCTCTGATATGTGGGTGAAGAATAAGCTGGGTTCTGGGCTGCATATGTCTGTCTGTCTGCTGTATTTTGTAATACTGTGGGGCTAATATACATGGTAGAAAACAATTCAGCTGTACTCTCTCCACTTTCTTGTATTGTTTTCTGGGCTGTGTTAACATCTCCAAGTTTAATTTCCTCCCTCTCTGTATCTTTTTCAGGAGCATTACTTGTGATTCCCGTGAGCTGGATCAGTTTGTCATTAATTGTTAACAGTTCAGCCATACCGCCATCTTCTAACTCCTCTAGCTCAGCTCTTAGTAAATGGTTATTAAGGAGGCTCAACAGGAATAAACGAGTCACATTTGTCTCATCTTCTCGTGTTAGGTGAAGAAAGACACTGAGTTTTGTCAGTTTTTCCCGTGATAGTGTGCATAATTTCTCACAAATTTCCTCTTGAAGATGTTTAAACTCCTCCATTTCTGCTGCTCATCTGGGTCACTAAGGGGACGATGTTGCAAAATGGGCTCTACCGGTCAGGGAGTCACTCCATCGAACATCTATCCCAGCGGGGCCTCCAAAATGTAGTACCCTCACCGCCTGATGAGGGGAGATATATTAATACAGGACACGGAGCTGCTGCTGCTTCACTTATCAGAGTCTGTATTGTTTTTTTTTATACAATGTAAAACAGTTCAATCACTCTTATGTCAATCAATGACAGCGCATCATTTCAAGAGTAGTAATCACAAAATATAGAACAGAACTACATATACATACAGTATTTTCCCTTTACTGCTGTGTCTACAGATTAAGCATTATGTACTATGAGATATTCACTGATAACATTTATGACATTTTCCATGTGAATAAATCCTAAAAATGTGTTCATGTTTGCCAGAATTATTCTTTCTGATACACTTTTTAGTCCAGACACTCATTTTCACAGTTATTTGGCACTTACAACTTACTCATTGTATTATTTCACCAAAACACATGTTATTTGTGGACTTTACTCTAATATTGCGTATTTTCTCTGAGACCGCATGGTCTCCATCACTAGCATGGAAATGTGTAACTAGCACGCGTGACGCAGCACACAGACGTGACTTGAAGCGAACTTTTACATGTCCGTAATAACAGTAAACTTAAACACTTTAAACAATGTAGTTAACATTTCTTAAACTCTTACATGTCAAAAAACATACTCTCATTGCTTTTATGTAATTCATACCTGATGAGGGGAGATATATGTATATATTAATACAGGACACGGAGCTGCTGCTGCTTCACTTATCAGAGTCTGTATTGTTTGAGCAGCGCGCGCGCGCCCCCTCCTCAAGCAGGCGAACACCTCCCAAAGGAAAAGCAATCAAATAATCGAACGATTGAGCAGGGAACATTAATCAACGAAATAAACACATTTAAGGAATAAATTCTCTTGTCATCCATATATCTTACATATAACATATTTACTACTATTTATCTACTTAATGATTTACAATTACGTATCTACTTTTGTAACCACCACACATGTTTTGAAAACATTTTCTATGCTACTAGTTTCAAGTATATATTTATTAATTGTTTAAATACTTTTTGTTTCACAAGCAAAATAACTTTTTAGCTTCACACAACCAAGCATCAGAATACTGAATTGCCTTAATGTTTTAATCAAATACATTAATATTATTATTGCTATGCATGTACACACACAGACACATACACATACACAATAACTGATGGTGTGTGACGCACATGGACTTAGTTTCACATTTGAGGAGCAGGGAGGACTGTATCATCAAATAAAACCTTCAAAATCCACATTTAGATGGAGTTTGTATTAAAACTACTACACTCTTAAAAATATTCTGTGGCTTAGTAAATATTACAGAAATATTTAACTTTATTAACTTAATAAAATCTCAGAAAATCTTGATTGTTTGAATCAAACCACCAAATATAATTAAATAATAAATATTAATAATATAATTATATAAAATAATTATAATTATATTAAAATTAATAATATAATTAAATTACCAAAATAATTGAGTAAAAATTCAATAAAAGCCAATGACATGTATGTATTTGTGGTTGTATGGAATACTATTTTATAAAGGTTTAGAGGAAATAAAAAAAAAAAGTTAAATTACTCATAAATAAAAAGTTAATTTATAAATATTGTTATTTTTAATGTTTAATGTTAACTTATTTCTACTCAGTTTTATTTATTAATGTACCAGATGCAGTTACTCAGATTTACTACATTTTTTAGAGTGTATCCTCCATCTGCTTGCATCTGTAGATTTCTTCTAAATTCACCAATTTAGATTTCTACATTTCAGGGGGAAAGACTCTTGATGTAATTAAGTCATTAACTGGGGACGTTCTGTATGCAAATTAGGCGTCAACTAGTTAAAATGCGCACATTTGCATCTAATTGACAGGGCAATGCAGGTAAATAGGATAAACAAAATAACTAAAGCATATCACCTGGTGGTGATATATGCTTATTTTATTACTAACTTATTTTATTACATGGCTTGGTTGAATTCCAATGTAGAATGTGGTCTGTTATTTCCAGAGGTGGACAGTAACAAAGTACATTTACTTGAGTACTGTACTTAAGTACACTTTTTGAGTATCTGTACTTTACTTGAGTATTATTTTTTCTGGAAACTTTTTACTTTAACTTCACTACATTTGAAAGACAAATATCGTACTTTTTACTCCACTACAATTCTGTCAAGGTCCTTGAGTAGAAAGTAACATCAGTCAGTGGATGATTTTGGTTGCAGGGGTTGCATTTTGGTTGGAAATGAAAGTCGGGTTTACGTCAGAACCCTGCATCTGATTGACATCAGAACCCGACGTCAGATTGACGTTGGATATTGATTGAAAATAAAAGTAGGGTTGACGTCAGAACCCGACTGATGTTGGTTTCTGACGTCAACCCGATTTTCATTTTCAACCACAATACAACGTATGTCCAATGTTGGAGATCAACGTCAATCTGACATTGGATTCTGACATAAACCTGATTTTCATTTTCAATGTTGGGTTTGGTTTTCTAAATGCGAATTTTGTCACTTTTTTGCACACTAGCTTATAGATAACAGTAAGACTAACATATTCATACTAAAAGCCAAAAAACTTTAAATAGGGCAATATTTGAGGGAACAGCCATTTGGGTGTCCGAAACCATTGTGGACGTTATTGAGTGACTTATTCAATCTCACATTCAATCCCACTACTGGAACTGTGTTCTAGAAATAAATGTGATATTGATATGAGGGTAGGTATGCAGGCATAGATTCAGAGGCATACGGTACTTTAAGTATTACATACAACAATGCAACAATAATAAAACAGTGCATTGACATTTACTTTTTACTTTTGATACTTAAGTATTTTTAAAAACGAGTACCTCTGTACTTTTACTTAAGTAAAAATAGGTCTTTACAACTTTTACTTGTAATGGAGTAATATTTGACCAGTAGTATCTGTACTTTCACTCAAGTAAGGAAGTTGTGTACTTCGTCCATCTCTGGTTATTTCTTGATAACAGACCGCTGTGCGGAGTATAACAGACCGTTGCCATGAAAAACAGAGCATTGCTATGGACTCTAACCGTAGAGGTGGAGCGTACTATTTTCTTTAGCGGAAGCAATACGTGGATTTCTCGGCGATGTCATCATATGGAAGCAGATTAGTCTCAAATATAATTCACGCAAAAAACATGATTCACAAATGCGTAGACAATTTCACATGCATGAAACCTAATTCACGTGCACAAAAAAAAAATCCATGTGCGTGAAAAAAAAAAATAAATACACAAAAAGCAATTCACATGCGCAAAATAAAATTATATACTCATAAAATACATTTCACAAATGCAAAACACAATTCGTAGTTATACAACTGTGCACAAAAACCTTTGAATGTTTAACCCTCTATGGTACGGTGTTGCCTCCAGGCAACATAGTCTACTTTAGCTTTTTTTTATAAAAACAAAATAAAATGTAATTGTTCAATGCTCTCTAAGGGGAGGGGAACTCAAATACTAACCAAAGAAAATGCAAAAGAGTGGTCACATGACCCACAGGGGTACATTTAGTTCCCTCTTTCAACACATGTGCACATGTCACATGGCTCCATATTTTCTCCACTGAAAAGGGCATTTTTCACTAATTTCTGGCCAAATAATCATTCATTCATTCATTCATTCATTCATTCATTCATTCATTCATTCATTCATTCATTTTCAAAAAACTTTACATTATATATCATCAAATTTATCATAGGAAATTACATAAAACTGCTTGTTGCCTCGAGGCAACATTGTACCATAATGGAATCACATAAGGCCATGCCAGGCATACTACGTATGAATACAATTATATTTTATTTGTAAGGAAAAGAGTTTGAATTATCTAAATGTATCTTTATTTTTGCAAACTGAAAACTTGGCATGGTTTGACGGGACATTTGGCCACTATAGTGGGTAATCGGACAAATAGTGGGTTTGTGGGAAAGGGGCGTGGCTTGGGAGTGGTCAGCAGGGGTCGATGGGGTATTTGGCCTCTATAGTGGGTAATCGGACAAATAGTGGGTTTGTGGGACAGGGGCGTGGCTTGGGACTGGTCAGGGGGGTCAACGGGACATGTGCCTACTATAGTGGGCAATCGGACAAATGGGTTAGTGGGACAGGGGCATGGCTTGGAGCCGGTCAGGGTGAACAGGACATTTGGCCACTATAGTGGGCAATTGGACAAATAGCGGGTCGATGGGACGGGGGCATGGCTTGGGACAAGTCAGGGAGGGTCAACGGGACATTTGGCCACTACAGTGGGCAATCGGACAAATAGTGGGTTAGTGGGACGGGGGCGTGGCTTGAGACAAGTCAGGGAGGGTCAACGGGACATTTGGCCACTACAGTGGGCAATCGGACAAATAGTGGGTTAGTGGGACGGGGGCGTGGCTTGAGACTGGCGGTGGGGTCAACAGGACATTTGTCTACTGTAGTGGGCAATCGGACAAATAGAGGGTTAGTGGGACTTGTAGGGGTCTCGTATTTCGGGGGGTTCCCGACGGGCCCCTGGAGGACCCCACACGGGTCATTAGGTCGGCCGGGGAGGTCTTCCAAATGTTTGATCTTGCTGTTGTTGAGGCCTGGCCTTCATATTAGGATAATGTTATAGTGATTGTAAATGTTTTACCTTGACACAGCATGTTTTGATGTTTTTTAATGTTTTGATATGATAACTTGATGATATAATGGTTTGTAGTACTTGCGTTCCACGATGGTACAATGTTGCCTGAGAGCAACAGCTGGATAATAAATGTTACTTTTTATTAAATATGAAATGTGTAATTCAATAAAAACTTGATAAATCTGTTTGTTCAAGTGTTTAGTTAAATAAATTGATGTTTTCAATAAATATATAATTTTTTTTCTTCATGAAAATGTCAAATGTTTAAATTTGTCCATTGTGGTACAATGTTGCCTTGAGGCAACAAACTTATAATTAATAAATAAATAAAAAAATTATGATAATGTTTATTGATATTGCTATAGTGTCAAATTTTAAGCAGGAAAAACATAACAAATATTTTTTTTCTCACTGATATCATAATGCGTACCATAGAGGGTTAAAATGTACGAGTGTATTCTTGCATTTGAATGTGCAAATCGTCATTCACTTACGAATCGCCTTAGATATGTGTGTGTGTGTGTGTTTTTGAGACTTTGCTGGCAGCATAACACTCGTAACACAGAGCAGTCGTACTCTTTAGCCAATCAGATTTAAGCTTATCAATCGACCAATCAGTATCACGTGAGGGCGGGCCTACCTACATGTTACGTCATCAGCTTTCGACCAGTTCATGGCTGAGCAGAGGTAAGTGCAGTTAATCGTTCATTTCTGTGTTAACTGAAGTTAAAGAAGTTTGAGATCAGTTGAAGCAATAGTTTATGAACTATTAACTGATGTAAGCAAGTGTTGTTGTAATCAGATGTCCCATATCGTGTCAAAAATGAAGAAGAATGATGCTTGTTCTGTTGTATTTTAGCTGAAGGTACAGACAGCTCTCACAGCTACAATCACGCTAATGATTGCAAAACAATCATCTGTGGTCAATACCCATCGAGATTGTTCTTTAAATAGTGAATAGACCTATTTTAATGAGCAACCAGTGTTTTTTGCCATTTGTGTATGATGTTAAATTATTATTAACACTTGTTTCCCTGCATTTTATCAGGATTACTCACCTTTGGTGTGACATCTGGATAGCAGTCACGAACATCTTAATTCATGTTGTTTCTTAATTCTCTTTTATACTTTTTTATTTATTTTTTATTTATGTCTTAATTGGTAACACTTTATTAAAACGTTTCATTAGTTAACATGAACTAATAATGAACTGCACGTGAACAGCCTTTATTATTTTTTGTTAATGTTAACATTTACTAATACTTCATTAAAATCTTGTTAACATTAGTAAATGCACTGTAAACTAACAATGAACAGCTGTATTTTTAACTAATGTTAATAAAGATTAACAAACACAGCAACAAATGTATTGCTCATGGTTAATACATGAACTAATGTTAAATTGTACCTTATTGTAGAGTGTTAGCAATATATTCAACATGCATTTCCTTATGTTTTGTGCTGTATTGTCATTGCAAGGTTTTTAAATAAGGTTTTTTATTGTCATCTTAAGGTCTCAGGACAATATTGTGAAGCATTAATTTTACTTTGCCTAGTAAAATAGGCAAATCTGATTTTATGCTGATGAGACAAAGGTACTTATCATAGGGAGGCAATTAAGATTATGCGACTAAGATTACTCAGTAAACTCTATTCAAATACCATCACTTAATTTCCCACGTCCTCTGTCTGCACCTCTTGTACTATAGGGTTTTAGTACTTTAAATATCAGGACAAAATCTTATATGTCCTAACAGAGAGGTCTACTGATGACCGGACTGAACACAATTCATTTTTTTACTTTTCACTTGATGTATTGCACTTATATTTATATACTCTAAAAGCAAAGTACACTCTGACTGGATCTCACAACTCCTGAAGAGACGTATATTTCTCTGTACTGAATAATATTGTGCTTCACAGTTTAGACTGTCAGTTCATGATCTTCATATGTAACAGGAACATTAATCATGATCAAGTCATTTTATATATTTTATTCCCAAAGGATTCAGAAACTTCAAATTGAACTATGTCTGAATCTTTTAATTCTTACAAGAACATTTAATAATGCATGCATAGCAAGGCTTTATTCCTAAAGCGTGTACATATAGTCCGCAGGAGACAAATTAATACAGTAACAATGCATCACTTTCAACCACTTGTTGAAACAACTGTCAAAATGGATGGCTTGCAACATGACTGTTTTCAATGAATTACAGTAGAAATGGTAAGATCACAGTACTGGTTGTCTGCAACTTCATACATCATCTGTCTTGGAAATCTGAAACAATAAAACTACATAATATATGCAGATCGAAACATGTCTCCTATATATGCACGTCATTACATACATTATCATAGGTTGAATGTGTGGTGGACAGGACATGAAAATCCATCAATACTAAAAATAAATGTTTATATTCACATGTGGACTAAACAGCAGTTAATAAACTATTGCTTCAAATGATCTCTAACTTCTAAACACAGAAATGAACGATTAACTGCACTTACCTCTGCTAAGCCATGAACTGGTCGAAAGCTGATGACGTACATAGACTGTAAAAAATATGGACAAAGCGTCTGTGACGTCACCCATAGACTTCTGAAGAACGGTTTTGAGGCCGTTTATGGGGGGTATGGGCGGCGCCATATTTCAATACAAATGTTCAGAAAGGATAACTTACAGGTATGATGTGTTGTGACAGATCATGGCCGAGACGTCAAATTTCAGGAATTCCACTCGGCGCAGCCTATGCTCGTTGTCAGCTGTCAATCAAGCTGTCAATCGCGCCCTTATTTGTCATACATTTTATATCTAAATACGATCTAAACTAACGAGTTAGAAAAAAATTCACCCCCCTCACAGTTGTCAGGCATTCGGAACCTATCGAAAAATACAATAAAAGTCCATGGGACCAACCTGTAAAAACATGAATTTATGCTGTGAAAACGGACATTTTAACATGGGGGTGTATGGACATTTGCTCCCTTTTGGGACCTTCCCCTAGCGGATTTTCGATGTATTGCAGTTTTTCGCACTTCCGGGTAGGCTTCATTTTTCAGATTAGAATGTTGCCGCTTGATGACGTAACATGTAGGTAGGCCCGCCCTCACGTGATACTGATTGGTCGATTGATAAGCTTAAATCTGATTGGCTAAAGAGTACGACTGCTCTGTGTTACGAGTGTTATGCTGCCAGCAAAGTCTCAAAAACTCACACACACATATCTAAGGCGATTCGTACGTGAATGACGATTTGCACATTCAAATGCAAGGATACACTCGTACATTTTAAACATTCAAAGGTTTTTGTGCACAGTTGTATATCTACGAATTGTGTTTTGCATTTGTGAAATGTATTTTATGAGTATATAATTTTATTTTGCGCATGTGAATTGCTTTTTGTGAATATATTTTTTTTCACGCACGTGGATTTTTTTTTTGTGTTCACGTGAATTAGGTTTCATGCATGTGAAATTGTCTACGCATTTGTGAATCATGTTTTTTGCGTGAATTATATTTGAGACTAATCTGCTTCCATACATCACTGCTTGCGCACGCAACCAGGAGGCAGAAAGACCCGCGGTCTTGTACTGGAGTAGGGTTTAGGCTAGTAGCATGGTGGTGTTGTCGCTAAGTCAAAATGCTAAGGAGTTGTTGCGTAATTTATTTACATGCATGCCTATCTGTTGTGTTTTATCTGCTCATTTAAATTATACATGTTGCAAGTAATTCCAAATCTAGGCAAATGGAAGAGTGGGACAGAAGGAGAAAGTTGTATGTTACTATATTCTTTCTATTCATAATTTGACGAGCTGCACATGACCAAAAAGCACGTAGTTGTATGCATCAAGGGATTTGTACGCTCTAATCATTTCTCTTGTATACACACTTGCTTGAATAAGAGAATTATGGCAGCCATACAATTGCTGGCCACTTCTTGTCATCCACAATCCAAAGATCGTCATGTATTGCGTAGGGATCCGGCAAGATCTCACCATTGCTGAGAGTAAGTTTTATGTATTCTTTTTGCGGCGTAGTTTTTCACCCATATTTAACAGCGCTTCGTCAGAAGTACAAATACAACATCCGTTTTTTGAATCCTATCCAGTGTTTGAAAGGAAAGGAGTAAACACGGTCACTAGTAGGTTGTGACGGCTGTCAATCAAAATGTGGAGCGGTGTATTCGTTCCATGTGTTTCCTGTCAGAAAACAAATAGATAATTCGGTAAATTTAAATTTAATAGAATTTATCAACTTGTTGCCTGCTGTGGTTGTTTTAATTCACATCCTTTCTAAAAAATATGAACGTTTATTCTTAATATATGACTGTCAATGATCTAATTTCATGTTTTATATTTTATTTGTTCATTGTTTATTTTGTTGGGTTTTAGTTGGAGTTGGTCAGAACTGCATAATAATAATAATAATAATAATAATAATAAATTATATATATATGCGCATGATGCCTGCTGCCTTTGGGCTCAGTGATGTTGAATTTAAATGACATGTAAAATAAAGACATGTTATGTTACATAGTGATGTAATGGTGTTTTCTTGAAGGAAAGGAACTAAAGAACAAAGAATTTTTATCAGCTGAAAGGCAGAATACAAATGTTTTTATTAAATTAGATAGGCTAAACATTATATAACAGTTTCAGGTTATGTTTTGGTTTTGGTAACATGTCCCACATTGTCCCACAAACTTATAATCGTCCCACATTTGGTTTGTTTGATGGTGGTCACCCTGATTACATTACTAACTTAGTCTAACATGATAATTCATACATACATCACGGTATGTTCGGATTTTGATTCGTAAACAGTTGGACGTTTTACGTAATGTTATATTAATATGAAACACAAACAAACAGATCCAACTCTGAAATTGCAGTTTATTATTGAGACATCAAGAAATTACAAACAATGCGAAATCTACGTTAATTACAATGTTCTTTTACAGAACTCGGCATAACAGCTAGCGGTTTTCTGCCTCCTGGATGCGCGCGCATCCGGTATTGTTTGTATACAAGAAACCCGTGTATACAATCGGGTTTTAATCGGGAGAGAGAGAGAGAGGGAGAGCTTCAGAACTCCTGACCTGATATTTAGATATACTATTCTTCAATAAATATATTTGTTTGACAGGGAAGCTGTACACAAACAGGAATAAATATTATAAAAAAATAAAATAAAAAAAAAGCACCCCAGAAAAAAGGGCAGGTGCTCAAGCCCCCTTTGATGTCTATGTGTGCACGTGCCTGTGCAGGACCACAGTTCCGGCAAGACTTTTAACTCTGCGGACTGCAAAGGCTTGAGCGGGGCATTCTGAAGTGCTCTGAACACCAGAGACAAATCTCAAGAGGGTATGGAGGGAGGGCAAGAAGGGATTTTGTGCTTGTGCTGAATAGATGGTGTTTATTACCTCCTGGGGTAGGTCACCTAGAACCTCCACCTCTGGTCTGTTGCGGTACAAAGCTCTTGCAGAACATCTGGGTCATGACCACCCTCGTGCAGGTCCTTGAACGCTTTGGCATTTTTAGTCATGGTGAGCAATGAAACCAGGTGTATTTCTAATAGCACAAGGGTTTTCAAACTGGGGTTCTACATGAAAATGTAAGCATCTATATTGAGAAAGGGTGTCGTTTGCATGACCAGTAACGATGACACAAAACTCAAACCCTGGAAAGACGGTGTAAAGAAGGCTTTACTCCGCACTGCATCTGAAACACACAGACACACATGAATCAGTCAAACGTCAGATCATTCAACAACCATGTTATGCATGTTCACATCATCTCACCGATACTCTGAGACTCCAGCACGGCTGATTTCACCTCTGCATCGTCGTCCTTGTACACAGAGGGGATTTTCAGCCATCTATCCAACATCCAACACGTCCACCTGCAACAGACACGCAAACGCTCAGCACTAGGCCTGTTGAGATTACTACCATCTTCTATATTTGCACCTTAAATTCTAATCACATATTGCAATTAAAATGAGGCAAGGTTTGTTGGTTTGTTTGTGCGCATTAGGAAGCCAGGAATCATCAAGAAAGGAGATTCCGAGTTCTCTTACGAGAGGTCTCTCGTACTTGCGTAAGATATCTTACGCTAGGGGAAAACCTCTTTTCCTCGAGATATTGAAGCCAAAAATTATCCTTAATTTTGCAATAATGTAAAACGCATTGCAGCAGCATGCAGACATGGGCGAGACAGCTCGCGCGCCCATTGGCTGCTCTGCGGCAACTGCACCAGCCTATCGATAGAGGCTCCTCATGACGTCAGAACCATGAACCATTACGTCATGTCCCGCCGAAATCGGGTGGGGCCAGGGCTATAAATACGGCCCAGAGAGGCTGGTTTGGTCAGTTTTTTTCATCTCTTCAGCGGGCCTTCGCATCGCTGGATCCTGAGAGGAAGCCGCGCCGTCTGAGTCAAGCACCCAGCGGGATTAGTGCATCTGAAGCTGCTGGTCGACATCTCGCCGCCTTCAGTCGCCGTTTCTGCTGACGCTTTCCGGCGTACATATCCTTTTCTCTTCTACTGTGTTTTGTGTATGTGTGTGTGTTCGCCGCCGCGACACACACTCTCATTGCACTAAAAGAGTCCGGTGCGCCCGCTTGCCTTGCCTGCTTGGAGGATGATACCTGCTCTCCCTCTGTTCGAGCTGCGCAAACCGCGCCGTTCACAGGGGATGTCAGGAGCGGACGGTCACGGGGCTAGCTTTCTCTCTCCCTCTGTTCGAGCCGCGCAAAATGCGCCGTTCACAGGGGAGGCTGGAAGCGGACGGTCGGGGTTAGTTTTTCTTTACGTACAAGAAAGCTACCCTGCCTCAGCGCCCCATTCACGCGTCAATCATCTCACACATTTCTCAGTTCCCTGATCAGGCGACTGGAAATATAAATATTGCAGCGCCGGCAAGCAAACGCCGAAGAAAACATGTTGACGCTATTATATGCTCGTGCATCTGAAAGCCTTTGTGTTCCCCCCTGTGGCTCAGTGGCGGAATCTTTGGTTTTTCACACGAGAGACCGGAGTTCGAATCTCGGTCTAACGGCAGATTAATTATGCCTCCAATGCTTCGCTCTGTCAGTTCCCTGAAAGGCGATTTCAGATGTGCATTTTGCAGCCAACGAGCGCGTTGTACAACCCGCTCGCCTGCACCCAAACACCGTTTCTATGGTTCCCGTGCGTCACTGGCGAAAGGAGAAAAGAGTGTTAATGTCCCGCTGCGGCCGGGCCGAATTCTATTTCTCATTCCCCTCTGAAGTTCGGGCGACTGGAAATGTCATACTGCAGTGAGCGAGCCTGTTGTAATGCACGCACCAGCATGTTGACGCTCTCTGTTTCTATGGCAACTTCTCGCTCGTTCAGTTCCAGTAAATGCGACTGTTCCAGTGTATTCTGCAGTAAACAAGTCGGCGACACAGCCCGCTTGCCTGCTCACAAACGCCGCTTTACGGCTACCCAGATAAATCCCCTAGAGTGTATTTTCTGGTGTTCCGGCCACGGCCGATGGTGTTATGAGTGTAGACAAAATGCCCACTGCCTGCCCAGTGCTTCTCTGATAATATTCGCGCTATATAAAATCCTTTGTGTCTTCCCCTGTGGCCCAGTGGCAGATTCTCAGATTTTCACGCGAGAGACCCGTGTTCGATCCCCGGGTCTACCGGCAAAAAAAAAAAAAATATAACAAAAAAATTTGCCGTCAATGCTCGCTCTGTCAGTTCCCTGAAAAGGCGACTGCAGATGTGTATTTTTGCAGCCAACGAGCGCGTTGTACAACCCGCTCGCCTGCACCCAAGCACCGTTTCTATGGTTTCCTTGCGTCACTACCTCCATTCTCACACATTTCTCTGGAAAATGTCAATATTGCAGTGGACGAGTCTATTGTAATACACGCACACCTGCAAACAAACGCCAGCGTGTTGACGCTCTCTGTTTCTATGGCAACTTCTCGCTCGTTCAGTTCCAGTAAATGCGACTGTTCCAGTGTATTCTACAGTAAACAAGTCGGCGACACAGCCCGCTTGCCTGCACACAAACGCCGCTTTACGGCTACCCAGATAAATCCCATAGAATGTATTTTCTGGTGTTCCGACCACGGCCGATGGTGTTATGATTGTAGACAAAATGCCCAGTGCTCATTCCTACACAGAAACACAGCCCGTCACACAGGGCTCGCGCACATGAAATCGACCCAGATCGATTGCGCATTAAATGTGGTAAATGTGCCCACTGCACTCAAAAAACTCAACTAGCCACTTGCTTGATTTGCTAAATAAAAATATGTCTGATTAATAAGAATATAACGAGTTTACTTGTGTTAAATGATTCATTCTTGTTAGTTGGAACTAAATTAAGAAATAATTGAATGAATTAGATCTGCACTTGTTGATTCAATGAGATTGAGGCGCTTCATATCAACAATTCTCTCTGGTGAGTCACACTGCGCATGCTCAGTACTGCGGCGGGAAGTTCGGGGACACGCGGCCGGGCTCAAATGTACTGTGGAGAAGGCTGAAATTCCTGACGTTTTGTGAGCGGTCTAATCGTTCTGCATCCTTGATATTGAGGGTAAGTACCTGATATATGTACCTATTTGTAATTATTACTGTGGGATAAAACTAAGTTATTAGACAGTGTTGCGATGTTTCTAAGCAGGCTTATTTTCCCAGACTTGAAGCACATGTGTTGGGTTCAATTCTGTGTCTTTGTCGATACGAGTTTCACCTTAACGTTAAAGGGGAATATGGCAACTCTAGCAATTTTTTTCGCTGATTTTCAGCAAATATAACTCTACCCCAACAATGGGAGGGTAAAACAGGAGATAAATTGAATGCAGACGTCAGAGTCGAAAACATCATACACCCGTTTTTTTCCCGGTTTTTTTCTGTTTGTAAGTTAATGCAACGTTAGCTAACGTTAACGTTAGCGTAATGTGCCATTTTTATGTTGGCCTGGCCTTCATGTATGTATATCAGCAAAATATTAATTTAAACGTTCTGTATCTAGCCATTTCTGTCTTTTCAAACATGTTACTTAATGCTACCCAGCTTATTGATTACAGTGTGCAAAACTTGTCAAGTAAAATCTATGATGCAGTCGACCATATTTGAAGTGTCCTAATAAATGGCAGTTAAAGTTATGATTGAATAGGTATACATGTTTTATTTATGGAATATACTTATTAATATAAGTAAAACTTTATATTTAGTAACAGCAGCCAGTAGTGGTATTTTCTTTGGCCCATTTTTTGAAGTCAGTCTTATACACTTTTTTTCTTTACTTTTTTACAGCGAAAATGATTATTTTCTTCATACAAAAGATGAAATACATCACAATATAAAGCTGTCCCCATGCTCTTCTGGTGTGAACCTCACCTTTATTACATGTAAGTAGTTTTTCTTAACACTCACACATATAATGTATAACTAACTATCCTTGATTACTGACCTTTCCTTTTCTTTCTCTTTCAGTGACGTGTATGTGGCAGTGCAGGCAGTGTGTTACAAAGGAGAGTTGTAGGTACAAATTGCTTAAGCATTATAAACTACACCATTGTTTTGGAAACAACAATCATTATGTTTGTGTATATTTAAATTGTGTATATTTAATAGTCATTCTCAATGCATTTTCTTCCCAAAGAGTACTCTTAAGCTGTGCCGCCACTGAAGTTTGAGTTAATCTTGTCCCCACCCCACAGAATGACACTATACACACCCGAAGAGCCTGTGTCATCAAGTCTCTGTGCACCTACTTGAATGAAGAGCCTGAAAAACTAGTGAAGGCATATTTGGTGAGTTGATAAGAAAATACAGTTTTAAAAGCCCATTGAATCTGTACTTGGGCCGTGTTTTCCCCTATTTGCTACAACAAACATGTGACTTGAGAGAACACATAACTTTGTCAAATAACTGAGCTGGACAAATTGTTTATTTATAGGAAACTGATGGTACACAGTTCTTATGTGAATTGGTTGATGCACGAAAACAAATATTTTTTTATTCAAATCGGTTGAGCTCTCAAGGGGCCAAATTTGCATTTAAAAAAATGGCATCAGAAACTGTACATGTATGCTTTTGTTTTATTGCAGTGCATTATATTCCAAAGTGGTTCTAATGTTTTAGCCACCTAATTTATTTTAAATATGGTGGCCAAATAAATTATTACAATCTTATAATATAATGCACCACATTATACTCCAGCACCCACTGTGACCTCAATAATAAACAGTAGAATTATCACCTTTCTGACAGTTTCGTCTTAAAAACTGAATAATTCTAAACTTGTAAATGTAGGATTCACAGCAGAGCTCCTGTATTGGATTGAAGTTTACTTTACAGGTTTACCTAATAAAGTGGCCAGTGAGTGTTTAAGTGCATTTCTTGTAATAAATATTTGAGCTAATTTTTGCTTGTGCTCTTATCCCACAGGATTCAGAATTTGAGTCCCAAAGTACCATGGAGCAAACTGTGATAGGAGTGTATGTCATACTGAAGGAGGGAGCGCTGCCTAACGATGACCCAGCAGACATTGGTGTCCTTGAAGGTGTGGAAGTGCTCAGTGACTTGAATAGTCAGGCTTGTGCTCTGTTATTTGGACTGATATACTGTTTGAACCTGAGCTACCCACCAGAGCTCAAATGCACTTTTGAAGTCTTGCAGAAGATCTTTCTAAATCTAAATGGAAAGATGTTGTCATCCAAGGCACAGTTCCTCAAAAACAAGCTTTTGGAGTAAGTGAGCTTGAAAAAGATGGACTGAGACTACAACAGTGTTTTACCAAAGGGACAACTGACTGGAGCAGTTGTTACACACTTGCTATAAATTCATGTTTGTTCAAATTTTTACTTTTTTTGTGTGTGTCAAGGCCAAGGTTTACACTTACAAATTCCCAAAATGGGTATTATTAAAATGGCTTAATTTTTAAGATGTGAAGGAACATAAGCTACACTGGTAATTTAGAATTATCAAAATAATTTTCATGTGATTTCATCACAGCAAGCTGCTGTAAGGTTTTTATTTATTTAAGGTATGTATTTATTTATTTTTATGTTTTATATATACACCAGTATTTCATCAGACAATCTTTTTTTATTATTATTTTACAGCTCAAATTGTTACTCACAATTGTTTGTTAAATTCATGTTTATTTTCAAATGTAACATTTTTCTGTATCAGGCCATGGTTTACCTTACAAATTCCCAAAAAGGAAAGTGTTAAAATTGCTTAATTTTTAGAAGTGTTAAGAAAAAAGGGGCGTTAAAGTCCTGCAAGCGTTGCTTGGGGATCAGTTTTCTCAAGAGCCAAGATTTTGTTAGCTAAATGTTTCTTATATATCATGTTACAAACACTCAGATGAATGGGATACTTAAAGTGAAGAAAGCAGTTCAGACTTAACTGGTGCATGTTAAAGCCCAATTGAAAAAAATAAAAATTTTAATTGTTTGCATGTTTTCTGTGTTTTTTTTGTACACTCAAAGTAATTCACTAAATTAACTAAGAATGAACATGTAACTCAAAAAAGATTAAAATGAGTTTAATGGAAATGTTAATATCATGTTTAACCAACACATCTATTTTGTGTTCAAATAATATGATAAAGGTTGGTTGACTTAACTTGGTTTGTTTAGATGGAATATAGGTGGCATGATAAAATCATGTTCATCCAATGAATTTTTTTTTTGAGTGTGCCCAGTGCCCACAAACACTACGTTCTGCATGTCTCAAGGTTTCTGTAAAACGAAACCAACATGCATTCGCTCTGCTCAGGCAGACAATGCTCTCAGTGTTGTAAATGTGCCCGCTATCCCACGCCCACATTCACACATAGACATAACAGGTCTTACGGGACTCGCCCAGCCCTCCCCCTCTCGATTGACCACCGCAGAGGAGTCGAGCGCGGGCAATCTGCCCGCTGTTATCAGCGCGCCCCCTGCCTCAAATGTCATAAGCTTATGTTGCAGCACACTGAAGCCCCTCTGTCGCTGAGCGACCAGAGCGCGCTTCGCATTCAACCCCTAGCCATTCGTGCAAACGCATGGGCAAGGCTACCCGGGGTTTCGAAGTGGGTGCTAGACATTATAGAAAGAGGCTATTCGCTACAGTTCGGTCGACGCCCGCAACGCAAAGCGGCGCGAATCGATACTACGGTGAAAAAGGAAGTAGCACACCTACTTCGGGCCGAAATAGCGAAGTTACTGAGCAAAGGGGCTATAGAACCCCTATCACAAGCTCAGAGCGAAGGGGGCATGTACAGCAGATATCTTCTGGTACAAAAAAAAAAAAAAAAAAGACGGGGGTCTCAGACCCATTTTTAGATTTAAGACGACTAAACAAAGCACTTCTGAAACGACGGTTCAGAATGCTCACGACCAGGAAAATCCTCTCGCAAATTTGCCAAGGGGACTGGTTCATGTCAATAGATCTGAAAGACGCTTATTTTCAAATACAAATAGCGTCACGTCACAGGCGATTTTTGAGATTCGCCTTCGAGGGCCAGGCATATCAGTTCACAGTCCTACCATTCGGCCTATTCCTGGCACCTCGCGTATTCACGATGTACATGGATGCAGCGCTCGCACCCCTCAGGCTCCGAGGCATACGAGTGCTGAATTATTTGGACGATTGGCTGGTTCTAGCTCGATCACAGTCGGAGCTCATAGAACACAGGACCATATTACTCGATCACCTCGAGAATTTAGGTCTCACAGTCAATTGGGCAAAGAGTTCACTGTCTCCCAGTCAGAAAATATATTTTCTGGGCACAGATCTGGACTCGCTGTCTATGACAGCACAGCTGTCGCCGCAGCGCAGACTAAGTATTCAGCGCATGACAGAGATTTTTCACCACGGCACTTTAGTCCCGCTCAAAAAGATTCAAAGGATGCTGGGTCTCATGGCTTCAGCATCCTCAGTGCTTCAGCTGGGTCTGCTTCGCATGCGCCCGCTGCAGTATTGGTTGAAAGCGCACGCTGCGCAGAGCTTGGACCTCCGGTCTCGCGCGCCTCAAGGTCGATCAGAAATGCGTCGCAGCTCTGAAACCTTGGACAGTGACCGACTGGTACCGGTCAGGTGTAAGCCTGGGGACTTCCTCGAGTGGGAAGTTGGTGTCTACGGTCGCCTCAACCTCGGGATGGGGAGCGCTGCTCGAGGGCAGACCGTTATTCGGCCAGTGGTCGGAACGGGAAAAGCTTCTGCATATAAACTGCCTGGAAATGATGGCAGTCGACAACGCGCTGAGGCGCTTTTTTGTCCCCAGATAAAAAGACACCACGTCTTGGTCCGTTCGGACAACATGTCAGTGGTGGCTTATATAAATCACCAAGGAGGTATCAGATCCAGAATCCTTCACAGGCTGACGGAACGCCTCCTGGTCTGGGCTCAGCACAACCTGCGCTCGCTCAGGGCAGCGCATGTGCCTGGCCATCTGAATGTGGGACCAGACAGACTGTCCAGAAACAATCTGCCGACAGGAGAATGGTCTTTTCATCCACAGACAGTCAAAATGCTATGAAGGACATTTGGCAGAGCGGAAATAGACCTATTTGCGTCTCAAGAGAACGCTCATTGTCAGGAATTCTTCTCCAAGAGCAGGGATGCGCTGGCTCACGCTGGCCCCGCTCTATGCGTTTCCCCCTGTCACGCTCCTACCCCAGGTGTTAGAGCGAATCAGGGAGAGCAGATGCCCAGTGCTACTCGTCGCCCCATTTTGGACAAACCAAGTCTGGTTTCCAGTCCTGATGCAGCTGACGAGTCCCGCCCCGTGGCCGATACCGGTGAGGAGGGTTCTCCTCTCGCAGGCGAACGGCTCGATCTGGCATCCTCGCCCGGAGCTTTGGTCCCTACACGTGTGGGCCATCAACGGGTACCCGTTAACCTCCCAGCGGGAGTGTTAAACACGATCACGCAGGCTAGAGCTCCATCTACGAGGCGGCTCTATTCCTCAAAATGGTCTGTGTTCACTAGCTGGTGTACAGCGAGTGGCACTTCACCCTCACGCTGTGGGGTGCCGGAGGTTCTCTCCTTTTTACAAGAGCTTCTGGATAAGGGCAGAACCCCATCCACGCTCAAAGTTTATGTGGCGGCCATAGCAGCGTTGCTGAACCGCCGCTTGGCCAGTCATTAGGAAGGAACGATCTGGTCATTCGCTTCCTTAGAGGAGCTAAGAGGCTGAACCCTCCCAGACCACCCTCAGTTCCCGTTTGGGACCTTTCCACGGTTCTGGAAGCCATGAAAGGTGCCCCATTCGAGCCAATACAGTCAATAGACCTGAAACCCTTGTCTTTCAAAACAGTGTTTCTTCTGGCTCTCGCTTCAGTGAAGCGCATAGGGGATTTGCAAGCGCTCTCAGTGAGCACGACGTGTATGGAGTTTGGGCCGAATGACTCGAGAGTCATACTCAAACCAAAGCACGGATATGTTCCTAAATCCCTCAACACACCGTTTAGGGCACAGGTTATCTCCCTGTCGGCCCTGCCGGTATCTGAGGAGGAAGGGGACGCAGGCTTCCTTTGCCCGGTCAGGGCGTTAAGAGCCTATGTGTCTCGCTCATCTGTTTTCAGACAGACGGAGCAGCTCTCTGTTTTGTTCAGCTGACGTTCTAAGGGACTAGCTGCGTCAAAACAGAGTCTATCCAGATGGATAGTTGATGCTATAGCGCTAGCTTACACATCCAAGGGCCTGCAATGCCCGATAGGTGTCAAAGCGCACTCCACAAGAGGCATGGCCTCGTCGTGGGCTTGGTCCAGTGGGATTGCCTTGCAAGATATCTGTATGGCGGCAGGCTGGGCCTCCCCGTCTACATTTATAAGGTTTTATAACCTCGAGGTTCCCGCTTTGCAAGCTAGGTTGCTCTCGGTTTAATTTTTCAGTATTGCCCGCCCGATGCTATCGGCTCGGGATGCTGAAACTGCTAGAGCATCGATCACTGATCGCCTATATACTTCTGTGGGCAGTACGTAAGTCCCCCATATTTACCAGTCCAGGCTGAGTTCGCCCTGGCTGTGTGGAACACTTGATATAACATGCTCTTATCAGAGCTCAATATTACAGGAATGATGCTATTCTAGCCCCTCTTCCCGGATTCTCTGTGAGTCCCTTGTGATTAGGCACTGTATGAGCCCCGGGCACCTGCCCTTGGGACTTTAGTGTTATGTCTCAAGCACGCACGGCGTTTTACATTGTGTTCCCCTAGCGTAAGATATCTTACGCAAGTACGAGAGACCTCTCGTAAGAGAACGTACTCGGTTACTAACGTAACCTCGGTTCTCTCTAGAAGAGGGAACGAGTACTTGCGTATCTTGCCGTGCATGCGTCATGTTCTGATTCGCTTCAGCGATGAAAAACTGACCAAACCAGCCTCTCTGGGCCGTATTTATAGCCCTGGCCCCACCCGATTTCGGCGGGACATGACGTAATGGGCGCGAAGCGCCCTCATTGGTTCTGACGTCATGAGGAGCCTCTATCGATAGGCTGGTGCAGTTGCCGCAGAGCAGCCAATGGGCGCGCGAGCTGTCTCGCCCATGTCTGCATGCTGCTGCAATGCGTTTTACATTATTGCAAAATTAAGGATAATTTTTGGCTTCAATATCTCGAGGAAAAGAGGTTTTCCCCTAGCGTAAGATATCTTACGCAAGTACTCGTTCCCTCTTCTAGAGAGAACCGAGGTTACGTTAGTAACCGAGTACGTTTTCTCAGCCTTTTAAGGTTGTAGCTCAGAAAGACTCTGCAACATATCTCCTCTCCAATGGAAAAGCTTGGAATGTCATTCACCTGGCTCCGTCTTCATCCTGTGTTACCACTTCTTGTACACCTTCTCTAGCAGAAGACTCCTTTAGGCCTTTTCAAGCACCCAGGACATCTCAAATGTCAATCTCTCCTCCTGGTACTTCATGTCCTCGTAGAGTGTGTCGTGCCCCAGTGTGGTTTAAGGACTGGTGGTTTAAGGGGTAAAGATACACGGTATTGAATATTGATCATAGTCTAGGTAATGTATTTGAGACATTTATGTTGTTATAGTTTGTTTTGTTTTGTTGCATGAAAAAAAAAAGAAAAGAAATAAGAGTGATATAGAAAATACTTGTTCTCCCTTTTCCGACTGGAAGTAGGTTAAACATTTGAGTTATTTAATTGCATACTTTTTGAAATATTCAGTGATATAATGCTATGCATGTTGTTGACATTCAGAACTGTTGGTTTTCTTGTGTTCTGTGCTTTGTTAAATATATTTTTTTAGTTTAAGTCTAAATCTGTTCTAGAAAGGGGAATATGTGGTATATTGAAATACATGTACAGTAGGTGTCACTAAGGTACCAGTTGCCTAGTAGAACATGAATGCTAGGTGTTGTGAGAATGTTGTAATAAAAAGTAGATCAACGTCGAGTTCTCTGAAGTTTATTACTGTGAAATATACAACAATATGGTACATATATCGAGAGAGAGAACAAAGAAAATAAAACAATTGAAGCAAAAAAAAAAAAGTATTTACAATGAAAACGAAAGATCACAGGAAAAAAACAACAAATTATATTATACCAGACCTGGGAAGAAAAATAGAATAATTGGACAGTGCCAACACAAAGAAAAGAATGAAACAAAAATAATCTTTCTAACCCATTTCAACTAATCTATCTCATACAAAAGAAAAATGTAGAAAGAAAAGTCTCAACGTCCGAGACGTCGTATACTTCCCTACTCTACCTATCAAAACAAAAATTACAATGATTGCACATGCCCCTAAACCTAGTGTCTAAACAAAATAAATCAAACCTAAGTGTGTATGATGTACGTCATGTGACCTAACTTACCTATCCCTTTTTCCTCTATCCAGCCAAAACATAGTGTTACCGCTCTCAAATATTCAATATTAAAGGAAATAGGATGGCAAAGTAACTTAATCTCACGAGAATTAGGCCGCAGCCTCTAGTGCGTGTTTTTTACTTTTTTTTTTATTGCTATAGAGAATTAGCATAAATCAACAATCATACATTTGTATTCGTGTTGATGGATCACTTAGAAGAAGAACATAGAACCAAAAAAACAAAACAAAAACAAAGGGGTGAGGGTCTTAGTCCAATAACCTAAACAAATCCAAAACGGAAAGCAGTTTTAGGGCATTTCTATCGGTCATCCAATGAAGAGATTTAACAAATAGCTTCAAGTCATTCTTCCATCCATTGAAATGGGGTTTGATCTTTATTTACACCTGTGGATGAAGTGCTTGCCTAAAAAAAAATGATTGTTTATCAATAAATCTAAGATAAAAGATAATTTTTTATCTAAGATAAAAAATCTTTTATCATTCAAAAACACTCCAACTTTAATTGAACTCACATTGAAAGGGTGAAGTGATATCTCTTTAGATTGTAACCAACTCTGAAATGTAATCCAAAATACTTGTAGAAATTTGCATTGAAAGAAATTTCTCAATTTCTTTCTCAAAATCCACATTAATTGTTTTCCCTATTGAATCTTTCATGTAAAAAGCAATTAGATGGATAAATGTCATTCAGTATTTTAAATGTCACTTCTTTGGCCTTAGGAAAGACTGGGTAAGATAAATACCGCTTCCTTATTTTTTTAGCCTCTTCATCACTGAAATCTGTTAGAACATATTTTCTTTTCAGTTGACCAGAGTAAAACTTTTTGGATAACACATTTCTAATAAACTTATTGGTAAACTGTTTACTATTTAAATTAATTCCTTCAAGTGGTCTCATTTCTGATCGAGAGTTCGAGTACATTGCAAACTGTTTAATCATCATTTTCAGGGGTGCTGGGATGGCCTTTAACACTTCATTATGCTCTCTAATTGGGCACTGGAAATTGAATTTAACACAAAAATCTCTGTAATTCAACAAATTACCAAAATTATCCATCAAATGTGTTAACGCCCATATTCCTTTTTCCATCCAAGTTCCTAAAAACAAGAATTTTATATTACTAATATTACTAATATACTAATATACCTGTTGTTCCACAGAAGTGTAGGCTATTATGTAGTAAGTTGTGCTTAACATTAGGTTCCAGTACAAAAGAACTTGCTGATGGAAATCAGATCATTTTACAGGTAGTTTGTTTAAATCATAGTCACACCGCAATATAAAATCAGTTCCCCCCATTTAATGGAAAATTGCATTCGGGATGCTAAACCAAAAAGAGTATTTATGACACACAAAGGAACTCAACCATTTTAGTTTTAGTACACCATTCATCACAGAAAAATCTATGACATTCATGCCACCCTCTTTAATACTCTTAATCATGTAATTTTTCCGGATATAATGGCATTTACCCTTCCAAATAAAATGTAAATTTTTCTTATTTATTAATTTAATCATGTTGTTTGAAATTTCTAGTGAACATTTACATTTACATTTAGTCATTTAGCAGACGCCTTTATCCAAAGCGACTTACAAATTAGGACAAAATTCAGCGTGAAAAGGCAGGGTAAAAGGCAGGGTAAATGGCTCTTGATATACTCTCCATCTTGGATAGAAGAGTCCTGCCAAAAATTGTTATATCCCTTTGCCACAAATTCAATATTACTTTACATTTATCAATATTTTTAAGAATGTTTTCTTTTTCCCTTGTTTCTTTATTTCTGGAGACCGTGATACCCAAATATTTGACTTCTGATTTAACCTGTATATTATGAATTAAGCGAGCTGGTAGGTCAAGTATAGCTAGAATTTCACATTTATTAGTGTTCAATGTAATACCTGATGCCTTTGCACAGCAAAATCCCCAGTGTTAAATTAACACTCACTCCTCAGTGTACATATGTGTCCACACTGCAGGGTGTTAAAATTAACACTACGTCTGACAAGCCATTCTGCTCTCACGCCACACATCATGTTCTCACACAGTGAAAAATTTATTGCGGAGCAAAGAGGATACTGATAATGTGCCAACAGACAAGACAGAGCAGGTTCCTTTTGGTATAAAATAAAGTCTCAGCTTTAAAATTTAGTAATTTTTGTGAAATTCAAACAAGAAATACCATTTTGTGGCGCCTTACTGTATATAGCGCCTTAGTTTAAGAAGCATGTGACCTGATCATCTATTTTAGTTATAGCACGATTTAAACATGAATGAACATTAGAAATGCAAAAAGATGTCAATGCACCTTTTGGTTTTGGTTTTTGGTTTGTAAGACAAAAATGGTGGATATCTGCATTATGATTGGTCACATTATTCAGAATCTGCAAGGTTATGCTCAAGAATGCAAGAGCCAGTAAACGTTTGAGCAAGAAGATGGTGATGTGTACATTTTTCTTATTTTCTTTTACATGTTAATATCGTATTTAGCCTCTGAAGGGCAGTATTAAATTAATTAATAATTTTTAAAAACAAAATAAGAACAATTTACACCAATTTACACGCCCTGGCTCTGAATGGATGTTTTCTTCTTGAGCATCACTGAATGTTTGCAGTGTTTGTAATACTGGTAGTTGTGTATGAATCCCAGTGTGAAAAGATGGATCTCAAAATCATAAAATCACTGCTAGTAAGGAGTCAAATATTCAGAAGATGCTGGAAAAGCAAAGAATGTGCAGGAGCTGGAGGATTTTTCTGAAGACCATTGGGCAGTTTAACTGTTCGGGACAAACAAGGGACTCACGAACAACCATTACAAAAAAAAAAAAAAAAAAAACAGAAAAAAGGAATCGCCGGTGCAGCTAATGTTTCGATGTATAGTTACATCTTCATCAGAGTCCTCTAGGACTATTAAAGGTAGGGTATGGGATTTGCAAAACGGCCGGCAGATTTTGAAAATACACAACTCAAATGTATTCCAACCTTCTTTCCTCCAACGCTGGCCCTGACTCCACCCATTTGAAGAACATGGACGCGCAATCATGCACGGGGGGAGGGGGATGGGGGATGGTACGACCGTTTGATTGACGAACTTACTGTCCAATGATTCTAGGTGGTCTTGGAAATGATTGGCTGGAGTTTTTTGAGTCCTGCCTGTTCCACAGATGATTAAATTGCTTAATTTTCATCTGGGAAACAAGTTATTGTGCCCGTGATGTAACGTTATATCATAGATGTGTGTGTGTTCCCCCTCGTGTATTCATGCCACTCTACCTCGTATGTTTGTATACATAACTATTATTATTCAGACTAGAGTTATACTTTTATTATTACATGTTATGTTATTGTTTGAAGCAGAGTTTGCTGTATATTTTCTATATTTAATGGGAGAACTGTTGTGGAAAATTCGCCACACGCATGCGCACTCATAATCCAGTCAGAGCAGCACTATACCATCTTCACAGCATAACAAGGTGTCAGATTACATCTGTGTTGAATATAATATAGGAGTTACAGCCTATCTTATTTTGCTTTCAGTTTGTTTTATAATAATGTACGTGTTTAATTATTGATGTTAAAATATCATACTACATTATTGCTCATGTTTAATTGTTGTAATTTATCATTGTTATTATTATGTATATTCATGTTTATTTTACTGTTTATTTTATAGAAAACCACACAAACACAATCGTACAAGCCAGTCTGTTGAGTGGTGACAATAAATGGGTTATTCCCAGAAAAGTGCATCTTCGTTTGGTCTCTAAACGGACAGTCTTTGATGGGTAAGCACCCTGAGCATGGCAACTTGTCGTATAAGTGCTACCAATCAGAAGCATTTTTTCATGGTCCTTCGAGCCGGAGTCTGGACTTACCAAATGGAGATAGAAGATGTCACTATATGAAGAGGATGAGCCAACTGTGCGAGTCAGGAGGAGGACTGTCCTTCCTGCACGTTACGATGAGTACAATCTCACTGGCTTCACTCTCTCTAAGCCTGTTCCAGAACCCATCTCACCACTCACTCATCCAGTCAGACTGGCTGAGAAAGGCGCAACTGGATTCACTCCAGTGCTACCAGGTTATGAAGATGACAATTAGTCACAGTGGTCCGATGATGAGCGCGAATCTGCATCAGACGTCATACGGGAGGAGAATAAGGATCTCCGCAAAGTCCTACAAAGGATACAGCAGGAAAGGGACACGGTTCAGAGCAAAAATGACCAATATGCAAAGGAGCTTTCTCAGCTTAAGCAGCAAATGAGGCAGCTACAAATTCAGATGGAGCATCAACTTCCTGGAAGTCAGCCCCTTTCGTCTGACACCCCTACGAGGCAGTATGGCTCCAGTTCTCCTGTGCCTGCACCACGTGTCCGCCCACAGGCATGTTCCGAGGAAACTAGCTTCAGACCTGTCCAGCTCCACGCATAAAACCGCAAAAGGAGCATCAGACTGAGGACAAGTTTCAAAGTCCTCCACACCACCCAACTCCAGCATCTGCCTACAATAGAGAACAGAGCTCTTCTTACCACTATATGCCACAAGGGGTTCAGAGATTAGAGGCACATTACTCCCACAGACAAGAACACTCAAATTCTCCATATTGGGTCTCTCAAGACACTACAAGACATCCACAAATACATGGTTAAACATGTCACCACTTGCTTGAACAACTTAATATATAATATATAAAGTAATTCATTGAATAATACATTGTTTAAATTGTGTTTACACGTGAATACGTCTATTAAAGAGTAGGGCTGGGCGATTTAAATCGCGATATTGTTATGCGCATCTCGTCAGTAAAGCCGGTTCCTTGATTAGTAGTAAATCACCATCACCTGCTTTCAGATGGAGCGGCATTTAGGGCTGAGGAGATAATTAAGTGATTAATTTAGTGATGATTGAGCATTATTTAAGACACCTGTTGTTAACAAGCAGAATCACTGAAGGAGAAAATCACAAATTGTAAGTTACCATTAAGGTGATGGGTGTTTGCTTTAGTTGGGTTCTAGACCATTATATGTTTAATTTAAAGGGATACTCCACTGTTTTTTCATATTAAACTATGTTATTCCCTTAACTAAGACGAGTTGATACATATCTTTCTCGTCTCAGTGCGTGCACTAAATCGCTCTGTCTTGCAGCGAAACTTTGTTAGCCCAGTTCATTCAATATGGGCCTTAGCACTTATAAGCACTTCGACTTGGCGCAGTAATTTCTTCACTCGTGAAAAATCCTCTCACCGGCCCCCGCTCCCTCTAGTGAAGATATTACTGTGCCAAGTCGAAGTGCTTACAAGCGCTTGCTATGGTATTCCGCCATACAATATAGTTATCCATTTTACACGCTTAGAAAAGCGCAACGTTTTGTTTTGTGTCACCGTCCTAGGTCGAGTTACACTACGCGAGTAACTGTATTTAAATAGGGAAAACGTGGAGGTGTTTGGTAGCTTCTCTGCTTGGCCCATATTGAATGAACTGGGCTAACAAAGTTTCGCCGCAAGACAGAGCGATTTAGTGCACGCACTGAGACGAGAGAGGTATGTATCAACTCGTCTTAGTTAAGGGAATAACATAGTTTAATATGAAAAAACGGTGGAGTATCCCTTTAATATTTACTGTTGTTTGTCTGCTGTTATTGATTTATAACAGTTAAATGAACAAAGTAAAATGTTATCTTATAGTGTTGGTCATGTTTTGACATTATCATGCTGTGATCTGAAAAAGGAAACTTATTGAGATAGTTTGGTTTAGGCCTAGCTTGTAAGCAGCAGTTTTGTGATTCTTCCACCTATGATTATCAGTATTTTACTTATAATTCAAAATATTTATTAAACATTGTTCTGATCAAAAGGCATTCAAATAAATTCAAGACAGACATTAATCAGCCTGTGAATCTCAACAATGGTGACAATAATAAAGCATGTTGCAGTGGCTACCACCAATCACAACTCATTAATGGCTCCCATCATGCATTGCGGTATGAATAAATTATGATCTGAATTGTCTGTATTTACTTTTCCTAATTGAATATTCTGCTCCTCACCATTGTTGAGATGCATAGACTGAATCTTGACATCTGTGTGTGTGCCTAAAAGAATGTTTTTTTTTTTAAACAACTTTTAAGAAATCCTTTATATAAAAAATTCTGGGCATTTATGCAGATTCACTAACCAACAACATAAATCGAAGTCAGAAAGAAGGATTTGAATGAGTTCAGTGATCAAGTTCAAATGATGATTGTCATAATATAACCAACACCATCAGATAACTTTTTTCTTTGTTCAACTGGTGATTATAATTCAGAAACAACAGACAAACAAAATCTAAAGTTAAAAATATATGGTCAAGAGCCCAACTAAAGCAACCATTGATCGTCGTATCGGTGGCTTACAATTTGAGATTTTCTCCCTCAGTGATTCTGCTTGTTATCATCAGGTGTCTTCAATAATGTTCAATCATCACTAAATTAATCACTTAATTATCTCATTAACTTAAACACGCTTGAGTGTGGACTCATACACTCCCAGGAGTGTTAATTTAACACTGCAGTTTTTGCTGTGTACAAAGAGCCGTAGTTAACTGACAAGCTGAGTCATATCGCATTAATTATCGCTGGCGATACGTCCGCGATATTAATGCGATATGGCTCAGCTTGTCAGTTAACTACGGCTCTTTGTAGTAAATTCTGCTCCATCTGAAAGCAGGTGATGGCGATTTACTACTTATCAAGGAACCGGCTTTACTGACGAGATGCGCATAACAATATCGCGATTTAAATCGCCCAGCCCTATTAAAGAGTACATGTAGAGAATCGCAATGCTGACAAAACTGTTTTTAAATAAAAGCTGCTGATAACTTCTGGATTTGAAATAAAAAGAGTGAGTATGTGTTTGTGGCACAGCCGCGGATCAGTTACACACTACCCTATGTGAAAGCACTATAGCGTGCTGCTCCTGCACCGCATACTCGCTTCTCACAGAGTATGTGTGAGACAGGCGTAACATGTCACAGTCACACTTACACCACAGGATTGTGCCATGACTCAACCAGAACATTTGGTGTTCTTGTGCCAGTTATATGAAAGTAAAAGAGTAGCAAAACTCGATAGCACGTAGATATGAATTTGCAAACTTGTACAATAAATATTCGTACTTGTACGCAAATATTTACACTCACAGCTCCAATGTGAAAACCTGTCAAATAAAAATCTGAAGTTGAATGTTGAAATTTGCACTTGTAGACAATAGTCACAAACCTTTATTCTGAATTTGAAGCTGCAGACAAGTACTCTTTTACCCTCATACAGTTAAGACCAAATCAAAACTCATTAACACAGAATGCTTGAGTTTGGGTTAAAAACAGCCAAAGAAAAGCAAAAAATAAAGTATTTTTATATGTATTTAATTATAAACTGAATGCAACTCTATGTTCATCATCAGCATCTTTGAAAGGACATCAGAAAGAACTTCTCACTGAGGTCAAGGTGCCTGAAATCCCAGTCATTACAGAAATCCCAGTCATTACAGGCCTTTATCACATGCTTCAATGGCAGCAAGTAGAGTATGCAGAACATGTCTGTACAGAAATGTGTGGAAAGCGTGGATAGATTCATCAACATCAGATAGATTCATCATTAGAACAAAATTAAAACCAATTTATTGACAAAAACATCAGTTGTGAAGAAGTTGTGAAAGAGAGAGATAGAGAGAGAGAGAGAGAGAGAGAGAGAGAGAGAGAGAGAGAGAGAGGGGGGGGGGGGGTATGTCATGTGATTTCACAGGAAACAGACATTGTTTTTGTGTGTCTATATAAAGGCACGCAGAGAAGGTTCACTTCCTATTGAGAACTCAGGAAATGGACAGATGCCAAGAGAGCGACATCAACGACATCAAGGTTTGACTATTAATTAATAAGATACATTTTATTAGTTTGTTTTCAATTATTCAATTTCTATATATATTTTAAAGTTCAGAATCATAATTATAATAATTATAATTGTAGGTACAACTTTTTATAATAAATACAACAGGTTAACACATTTTACAAACTAAATAAATGTAAAAATACTACAGCTGTAATTTATAATAAAAACAGTCTAGTGTTAAATTTGAATGTACATAGACATTAATTTAATATTATTTACAGAGTTAGGTGTTCTTTAAAATTTGCAAAAATGTACCTTATTATTTCCAAATGTATTAACAAAGGTCTGATAATGTGTCATAATTTCTGTCATATTGTCAAACATGTAAGATGATGCATGTCGAATCGTCTCATATTTGAAACCTTCTGTTCTCATCAAACTCTTCCTGTTAACTGGTGGCTTTCTGAAATGTACCACAGCGGTTTCATTAATGTCACAGGATTCACTACCCAGAGTTTTGTTATAAGAATGTTCTTCAAATATTCAGTGTTGGTTTTAGGAATGTAAAAAAATTCCAGTTTTCTTGATGTTAGAGGAACGTGTTTCTCACTTTGGAGGAAGGGAAGGGTTCCGAGCCCCAACAAAATGTTAATAAAATAGGCTTTAAATGTAACTGTTAAAATGCAGTGTTTCCTCTAGTTCCGATTTGATTCGCAAGCTGTCAATTCGATTCGATTTTGATTCTCGATTCGACTCAATGAATATAGATTTAAAGTAGGGCTGGGCGATTTAAATCGCGATATTGTGCGCATCTCGTCAGTAAAGCCAGTTCCTTGATTAGTAGTAAATCGCCATCACCTGCTTTCAGATGGAGCGGCATTTAGGGCTGATGAGATAATTAAGTGATTAATTTAGTGATGATTGAGCATTATTGAAGACACCTGATGTTAACAAGCAGAATCACTGAAGGAGAAAATCACAAATTGTAAGTTACCATTAAGGTGATGGGTGTTTGCTTTAGTTGGGCTCTAGACCATTATATGTTTATTTTAATATTTACTGTTGTTTGTCTGCTGTTATTGAGTTATAACAGTTAAATGAACAAAGTAAAACATTATCTGATAGTGTTGGTTATGTTTTGGCATAATCATGCTGTGATCTGATAAATGAAACTTGTTGAGGTAGATTGGTTTAATTTATTAGCAGCAGTTTTGTGATTCATCAGCCTGATTATCAATACTTTACTTAAAATTCAAAATATTTAATAAACATTGTTCTGATCAAAAGACAATCATACAACTTCATTTAAAACACAGACATCAATAATCAGCCTGTGCATCTCAACAATGGTGACAATAATAAAGCATGTTGCAGTGGCTGCCACCAATCACAACTCATTAATGGTTCCCATCATGCATTGCGGTATGAATAAATTATGATTTGAACTCTATGTAATTTATTTTTCCTAATTGAATATTCTGCTCCTCACCATTGTTGAGATGCATAGACTGAATCTTGACTTCTGTGTGTGCCTAAAATGATGATTTTTTTTTTTTAAACAACTTTTAAGAAATTCTTTATATTATATCAACAATTCTGGGCATAAATGCAGATTCACAGTTATGCTGTAACCAACAACATAAATCGAAGTCAGAAAGAAGGATTTTAATGAGTTCAGTGATCAATTTCAAATGATGATTGTCATAATATAACCAACACCATCAGAAAACACTTTTTTTTTCTTTGTTCAACTGGCAGTTATAACTCAGATACAACAGCCAAACAAAATCTAAAGTTAATAATATATGGGTCAAGAGTCCAACTAAAGCAACCATTGATCGCCATAACGGTGGCTTACAATTTGTGATTTTCTCCTTCTGTGATTCTGCTTGTTAACATCAGGTGTCTTCAATAATGTTCAATCACTAAATTAATCACTTAATTATCTCATTAACTTAAACATTCTTGAGTGTGGACTCATACACTCCCAGGTGTTCATTTAACACTGGAGTTTTTGCTGTGTACAAAGAGCCGTAGTTAGCCTAACTGACAAGCTGAGCCATATCGCATTAAATATCGCTGGCGATACGTCCGCGATATTAATGCGATTTGGCTCAGCTTGTCAGTTAACTACGGCTCTTTGTAGTAAATGCCGCTTCATCTGAAAGCAGGTGATGGCGATTTACTACTAATCAAGGAACCGGCTTTACTGACGAGATGCGCATAACAATATCGCGATTTAAATCGCCCAGCCCTATAACATCAGGTGTATTCAATAATGCTCAATCATCACTCAATTAATCACTTAATTATCTCTAACTTTAACACTCTTGAGTGTTAATTTAACACTGGAGTTTTTGCTGTGTAGTAAATGCCGCTCCATCTGAAAGCAGGTGATGGCGATTTACTACTAATCAAGGAACCGGCTTTACTGACGAGATGCGCATGACAATATCGCGATTTAAATCGCCCAGCCCTAATTTAAAGGGTTAGTTCACCCAAAAATGAAAATTATGTCATTAAGTCACTCACCCTCATGTCGTTCCAAGCCTGTAAGAACACAGTTTAAGATATTTTAGATTTAGTCCGAGAGCTTTCTGTCCCTCCATTGAAAATACGGTATACTGTCCATGTCCAGAAAGGTAATAAAGACATCATCAAAGTAATCCATGTGACATCAGTGGGTTAAGTTAGAAGTTTTTGAAGCATCGAAAATACATTTTGGGCCAAAAATAACAAAAACTACGACTTTATTCAGCATTGTATTCTTTCCCGGGTCTGTTGTCAATCCACGTTCGCGACGCTGCTGACATAAGATGAATAGACAAAGGATATACAAATCCTATATTTATAAAAAAGTGAACATAAGTTTTAAGAATAATTAAGTAATTAATTGAGTGATGATTGAGCATTGAAGACACCTGATGTTAACAAGCAGAATCACTGAAGAAAAGAGAAACACAAGAACTACAACTGACAAACATGAAACTGGGATGTGTGAGGTCTGTAATATTAATGAAACAGTAGAACATGTAATTATTAATTGTCATAGGTATAAGGAGGAAAGGATTAGGCTGAAAGAATGTTTTAGAAAAGAAAAAATTAGATTTGAAATGAAGGAAATATTACAAATGAATTCAGGGCATAGGGTATAGAGCGATATTTGTGTTTATGAATAAAACAGGGATTAGTAGAAGGATATGAGTTTAGTTGTCTTAGAAAGTTGTATTTAATAATAATAATAATGTATGAATATTAATAATGTTTTTAGGTATTTATGAAGTTATTTATTGGTGTTATTTATGTATGTATGTATTTATTTAGTTCTATAAAGGGTAGTGAGAAAAGGTTATGGTGATCCACACTCCATATCAGAAGGTGGCGGTAATGCACACTTAAAAGTTGTTTGCCAACCGCCATTAAAAGATAGAAGAAGAAGAAGAAGAACTACAACTGACTTCCGGAGATGAAATCAACTGAAGACAAAAGAAGACATTAAATCTGTGAAGATCTCAGCAGAGGAGGATTAAACTCCATGAGATGAGAGTGTAACCCCTAATTTCCACCAACTGCGGAACGGCTGCGGATCCGCTCCGGAAAGGCGGCGGAGTCAATAGGTTTCCATTAAAGTCAATGTGTGTATTTTCACTGACTGCGGAACGGCTGCGTTCCGACTCCGGCGATCCGCAGACCTCCGGAGCAGAAACGCAGAGCTTCTATTTTTGCCGGATGCCGGAGAGCTCCGCAGCAATTTAGCACTTATATTGCGTGATCATACGTGACTGCGCGAGATCTCGTGGGTCCTTGTGACTTCAGCTGTTAGTCATAGCCGCAGCCGTTCCGCAACAAATCCGGACCTGGTGGGTATTGAAGGACAGCGGAGCACGGAGCCGTTCCGCAGCCGTTCCGCAGTTGGTGGAAATCCGGGGTTAAACTGTGTAAGTCAGTTGTTGTTCTTGTTTCTCCTTTCTTCTGTGATTCTGCTTGTTATCATCAGGTGTCTTTAATAATGTTCAATCATCACTCAATTAATCTCTTAATTATCTCATTAACTTAAACACTGCTTCAGTGTTACTTATAACACCCTGCTGGTGGTTCCCATATGAACACGGAGTGGTGTTAATTTAACACCGGGGAATTTACTGTGCAGTTCTCATTAATTATTATTATTATTTTTATTTATTTATTTTTTTATTTATTTATTTATTTATTTATTTATTTATTTATTCATTTATTTATTTATTGTCTTAATAAAAAGTATTGAAGTGGTTCTGTTTGAAGTGTACGTTATGAAATATATTTTCTTTTTTTCCCTGTGTGTGCTTGTTGTAGAACAGAAGCGATGTAAAATCAGAGCCACAGAAGTTGCTGTTTATCTGACAGATCACAACAAACCCATTGATGTGAGTAAATCTTTCTGTTTCTGTTTAATGAGCTTAAGTCCTGAATTAAGAAGAATTTTGACACTTTTTTTTTTAATTTACATTATTTTAGCAGGAAGAAGAGAGGATCCTTAGTTAAAGCTCTTGAAGAAGTGATAAAACCAGATTTGAACTGTGTACAAAGCCATCCTTCTGAATCTGATTGTAATTGTGAAGCTACTCTTGAGAAAGGGAGGAGAAACGCTGATGTCATTTTAGATTATAGCTAAGCTTTGTTGTCATTTTTTAAAGGTGCTGACAATTTAGAGAAAACAAAATGAAAGATTGAGAAGACATGTGGCATTAAAATAAAATTACCTTGATATCAAAGGAGCAATACAAGGAATAGATTAAGATTCAAGCAGAAGACGTTGAAGGAAAATGTCTCAGGTTATAAGAGTCCCGTTCTTTAAAATGTCTGGCATTGAATCAGACTCTAAACCAGATGAAGATGTGTCATTTGTCAGGTCACCCAATAAATTAGTCAATGGATCTCCTTCTGATACTGAAATAAGGATAAGAAAATCTTATGTCATGTCATACAACAAAAAAGCCAAAAATGCTGAATGGGTGTATGAGATACTGAACAAGGACACTGTGAAGACCAATTATAAGGCGACCATGAGCTTTGGAAAGAATGAATTTGAGGGCTCTGGCTATGATCAAGGTCATCTTGCTGCGGCTGCCAATCACACATGGTGTCAGGAAGCCTATCATGACACTTATTTGTTCAGCAACATGGTACCACAGGATAAGATCTTAAATCAAGGTGATTGGAAAACTATTGAGAATGAATGTTGGAGAAAAGCTGAGAATGCTGTAGTCTGTAATGTCCATGTGTACACTGGACCACTTTACCTGAAAGCAAAAGAAAATAAAATGTATGATGAGAAGGAGGATGATTATGATCGTGCTGACCCCAGTGAAATGAAGTGGCTGGGAGGGAAAGCAGTGCCAACTCACATCTTTAAGGTGATAATTGCAGAGAATGAGAATGGGACGGTAGAAAACCCAGAATGCTTTGTGGTGCCCAAATTGGATAAAGATAAAGAACCTAAAAAAAAAAACAATCAGAAGTTAACACTAGTAGATGTATTGCACAAGTACTCTCAGCATATTGAGAGAATTCAGGAACTCTCTGGGCTGAAATTCATTGAAAGCGATCCAAAAGTGAAAACGGACCGTATAAAGACGATTATATGGACAGGAGAAGGTGAAAAAGGAGAGTTATGCAGTGCTAAAATAAAAGTCAGAATAAGTTCAGTCTAAGATAGAAGTCACATCAGATGTTTTTCCCCAACAGTTAACCAAACGTTCGCTTAAGACATTATGCTTGCGAAGCCAAGACAGATATTTTAAAATACTGTCATTGTGTGTATGTGTCAGGATTTATGCGCTGTTTATGTCTTGCGCACGCTTCAGAAGTGTCAGTCAGCACGAGTAAGATCTTTTTGTTTTCATCAGCATGGGTCTGAAAATCACATTCACTGGTTCAGACTCATGCCATCGAGAATTCGCTATGAATATTCACAATGTTGGAATGCTGCGCTTTACAACTATACCTAACTTGTGCTGAGTGGAAGCACCAATCGTCCAGAAGCGAGCAGAGAGAAATGTCCCAGCTAACAGAATTTTGTTATAAGAACGTTCTCCAAATATTCAGTGTTTGTTCTGGGAACGTGAAAAATGTCCAGTTGTCTTGACGTTTGAGGAACGTGTTTTAGAAGGTATAATGTTCCTCAAACGCAGAGGTGGGTAATCCAGGGGCCAAAGAGTAAAAGTCCTGCCATATGTTTATTCCACCCATAAACTCAGTCAGCTGATTTCACTAATTAGTTCTCTCTCCTGTCTGAATTAGCAAATGCAGGTGATTGGAACAAAATACTGAGGAGGACTTTAACTTTCTGAACCTGGACTTTACACCTCTGCATAGCAATGCCACATGTCAGCCAAGAGCAAAGAAATAAACCAGAACTGGACCTTATCGTAGCCAAAATAATCTGTGTATATTAAATATGGAGTACTTTCAGCCACAGCCTCAGATGAAATCAACTGAAGAGAAAAGAAGACATTAAATCTGTGAAGATCTCAGCAGAGGAGGATTAAACAACTCCACAAACAGCATTACCAGCTTCACTTATTACTAACCAGACTGACTTTATTCCTGTCAGACGTCTACAGAAGTTTTTATTGAGATTTAACAGAGGTTTAACTCTAATGTGTTTCATTTGAAATCACCATAAGAGTGAATAGTGTTTCCATTAGTTGGGCTCTTAACTCTTATTATACTTTTTGTCTCTTTTGGCTGCTGTGACAGAGTGTTTGTCAAACACATTTGCAGCAGCAAAGAAAGCTAAAGTGAAATGACATCAGGTGATGATGTTCACCTGTTGATGGTTTTATAATCATCATGAAATAAACTGATTCCCTGAGGTTTTTATAATCTAACGAATATGTTGTTCTGTTAATATTTTCACGTCACAAACCCTGTGTTACTGCTGCATGAGATCCAGAAATATAACAATCGGTTTAAATCTTTTAACAAACATGAAATTTAAAAATTAACTTTTGCTGACACACACAGACATCAACATTCAGCATATTAATCTCAACAATGGTGACAATCACAAATATTTAGATAAACAGATCAATTCAGAACATCACTGAAAAGCTACTTATTCAGAACAAAACCAACAGCAAAAAATAAAAGCAAATATTTAGAATCAAACAAAATTATAGGTCAATTCAGCTGCATAATTGATTTATGTTGCAATGCATGCTGGGAGTTTTTTTTACTATACTGGTACCCAGCATGCATTGCAGCAAAGTACTTTTGATTGTCACCATTGTTGAGATTCATACGCTGATTGTTGATGTCTGTGTGTGTAATGTTAAACTGACTTTTTTGTGCTCATGTCTGTTAATGTCTTCTAACTTACTGTTATAATATTGTTGGATTTAATGCTGCAGTAACACAGGGTGTGTGCTGTGAAAAAATATTAATGTGATAACAAAATTGTTAGATGCAAAAGACATCAGTGAATCAGTCTATTTCATGATGATTATAAAACCATCAACAGGAAACCATCATCACTTGATCTCATTTCACTTTAGCTTTCTTTGCAGCTGCAAATGTGTTTGACTAACACTCTGTCACAGCCGCCAAAAAAGATAAAAGGTATAATAAGAGTTAAGAGCCCAACTAATGGAAACACTATTCACTCTTATGGTGATTTCAAATGAAACACATTAGAGTTAAACCTCTGTTAATTCTCAATAAAAACTTTTGTAGACGTCTGACAGAAATAAAGTCAGTCTGGTTAGTAATAAGTGAAGCTGGTAATGCTGTTTGTGGAGTTGTTTAATCCTCCTCTGCTGAGATCTTCACAGATTTAATGTCTTCTTTTCTCTTCAGTTGATTTCATCTGAGGCTGTGGCTGAAAGTACTCCATATTTAATATACACAGATTTTTTGGCTACGATAAGGTCCAGTTCTGGTTTATTTCTTTGCTCTTTGCTGACATGTGGCATTGCTATGCAGAGGTGTAAAGTCCAGGTTCAGAAAGTAAAAGTCCTCCTCAGTATTTTGTTCCAATCACCTGCATTTGCTAATTCAGACAGGAGAGAGAACTAATTAGTGAAATCAGCTGACTGAGTTTATGGGTGGAATAAACATATGGCAAGGACTTTTACTCTTTGGCCCTGGATTACCCACCTCTGCTCAAACGTTCTTTCAACTTAATTTTTATTTAAAATTCAACATTATAGGAACGTTGATTTCTAACATTCCAATAACATAAAAATATCAGTTTCCTGAATGTTACTAGAATTTTATTTAAAGGTTAGTGTGATGTTCCTGAAACATTCTTTCTATCATCTTTCGAAAGAATAATAAGAACACAAACTACAACTTTATTCAGACACAGCCTTAGATGAACTGAAGATAGACAATAACTCTCTCAAGATCTGATTAAACTCCACAAACAGCATTACCAGCTTCACTTATTACTAACCAGACTGACTTTATTTCTGTCACACATCTACAGAAGTTCTTATTGAGAATTAACAGAGGTTTAGATGTTGATGTCTTATTGAAAATGTTTCGTTTGAGGTCACCATCATGGAGATCAGTGTTTGCTTTAGTTGATCTCTTGACCCTTGACTATCTTTGAGTTTGTGCTTTATCAGCAGTTGCAGGTGTTCATGGAGAACTTTTCTGCTTTGATAAAACAGATCAACTCGGCTCCTATTATAACAGACAAATGACTGTTTTTTCAGTAATTGGTGACTGAAATAAAGTCAGTCTGGTTAGTAATAAGTGAAGCTGGTAATGCTGTTTGTGGAGTTGTTTAATCAGAGTAGGGCTGGGTGATATATATCGTGATATTGTTATGCGCATCTCGTCAGTAAAGCCGGTTCCTTGATTAGTAGTAAATCGCCATCACCTGCTTTCAGATGGAGCGGCATTTACTACACAGCAAAAACTCCAGTGTTAAAGCTGCAGTCGGCAAGTCTGGCAGATTGGGTCGACTTAGCCAAAATTTTGAATGTTTACAACTCTCATGCCCCTCCCCCACCAACGAGCACCCTCCCATAAAGGTCGTGTTCGTCAGTGCATGTGTACCTGATTTTCTGTGAACGCGCGCGTCTCTTCAGCATCGATCAACACCATGGACTCGGAGGTAGGCTGCCCTGGCTAATCTATCCATAGATAGCAATAACCGAGGAATTGGAAGCTTGTTAGTAGATTTTCTCTCCGCCATCACGCTTCGTACAATCTTCAGGCAAACTTCAGGCGTGTGCATGTGATATTGTAACGTGCGCGTCTGCGCGAGGGATAGGGGATCTGGGATTGCACGACCCTGTGATTGACAGTCAGATCTCACACCCCCCTGCGCTGATTGGACCTGATGAAGTGGGAGCGCTGGATTTTTGCAAAACAAATAAGCTCCAGGTGGAGTTAGAAGCTGAAAAGTGTGATCTAATAGTGTTGGTTATGTTTAGACATAATCATGCTGTGATCTGAAAAACAAAACTTATTGAGATGGTTTGCAGCAGCTTATTTGTGATTTTACAGCATGTGATTATCAGTGTTTTTCTTATAATCCAAAATATTTAATAAACATTGTTCTGATCAAAACACTTTCAAATGAATATTTTTATAAACACAGACATCAATCATCAGCCTGTGAATCTCAACAATGGTGACAATAATAAAGCATGTTGCAGTGGCTGCCACCAATCACAACTCATTAATGGCTCCCATCATGCATTGCGGTATGAATAAATTATGATCTGAATTGTCTATGTAATTTACTTTTCCTAATTGAATATTCTGCTCATCACCATTGTTGAGATGCATAGACTGAATCATGACGTCTGTGTGTGCCTAAAAGAAAGTTTTTTTTTTTCTAAAACAACTTTTAACCCTCTGGGGTCTGGGGTGTTTTTGGGGTCCTTGAGATGTTCTGACATGCCCTGACATTTGTGCTTTTTTCAGTTGCTTATAAACATATCAATGGCAAAATAAAATTACACTCTATTTAGCACTAGTGGTGGGCAGATCGAGGCTTCGTGAAGCAATGAAACAGTTGAAGCAAATGTTCCATATTGTTTCGAGGCTTCGAATCAATCCGACACCCGTCTCAACGGTGACACCTATTGGTCACTTGCAGGTGTTGATCTGAAATAACCTTGACGAGCCATTAAAATAATGTGTTGTTTTTTTATTATTGTATTTTTCTAATATGTGAAGCTTGTAACCTATAGGCTCCTCACTGTGCATAATGTTATTTTGGTCCTGCAAAATGAATATTAATAAAAGAAATCAAGCCACGTACAACGTCTCACTTTTTTTAGAGATTTTTATTAAAAAATATACATTTTTCTGCTGTGGAAGGACTTAGCCTACTTCTTTTTTTACAGTTAATTTCTCCAGCCTTTGAAAAAATCCTCTCACAAGGGACACTTGTTGCTGGCATGCAAATATATATTTTTAGCAAGGACATACAAATGAGGAAAGATTACTGCTCTCTCTTTCCAGTAAGTTAGTGGATCATGAGTTCTGGGCAAATACGCAAATTTCAAATTCTCCTCAAATGGCGCATCATGGATGATGTATTGTTGCAGTAGGCTAGCTGCCGATCACAATACATATACATCTCACTTTATTTGGGGTTTCTAAACGGAAATGCTCCCACACCACAGATGTACGGCATCTCTTCTGGGGAGCCTCCATTTTATCTATCTATCCAAATCTATCTATCTATATGAATCTATCTATGTATCTAGATATGTATCTAGATATGTACATATATGTATCTAGATATAATATGTATCTATATATGAATCTATCTATGTATTAATATATGTATCTATAATCTATCTATATCTATCTATCTATTAATCTAGCTGTCTATATATATTTATATCTATGTATCTATTAATGTGTCACTATGGAGTCAATATAGGGCCACATTTATCTGCAAAATAAAACAATGTTTTGCAAACAAAAAATATGTTTTGCAAAAAAAAAAAAGTTTTGCAAAAAAAATAAAAAAAGTTTTGCCAAAAAAAATAGAGTATTGAGAAAAAAATGTTTTTTTGCAAGTAAAAAAAAATAATTGCAAAAGAAAAGTTACCACTGAGAGAAAAAATAAAGTTTAGCAAAGTAAAACTTCAGCAGCATTGACTTTGCATGCAACACATATTTCCCTTTGCGCCGCTCCTTTAAATCCGCGTTTCAGTCATCCGTGCCTCTGCGGCGCAAGCTTTCCTTTGCGCTTCATTTTTCTTTGCGCCTCGCTTCTATATGGGGAGGCTGCAGACCTGGAGCCGGTAGATCTACGCCCCTAGCAGTTTTACGCCCCTGGCAGTTTTACGCCCCTGCTGTTCCTGATGCGTCCAGTAGGGGGATATGCTGCGAAATAACACCATTAAATCGATGCTCAAAACTTACACAATAATAACCGTCCAGTTCATAGATTTTGCCCGAATTTGTGGTTTAAGTATAAATCTGCACTGCACTATGGATTAAAATATCTCTAGATATTAGGTTGGGCTTCACTCAGCCTATACAGAAGACTATTTGTTTTCATGAATTAAAAAATAACACACATAGTTGGATCAGATGACAAGTAATGATATATGACCTACTATAGAATAGTTAATTGAATATTGAATACATTAATATTGAATAAATAGTAATAATAATAATACTAATTAATAATAATAGAATATTCACTGTATGTTTTTATACAGGAGACTGAGTGAAATATGTTGTTGTGAATTTATATAAAGTTACAATTAGATATTAAACATATTTAGCCCATTAGACATACAGCACCGTGTAATCATATGGATCCTGGATTAAATATCTGCTGTACTATTCACTTAGTCATCATACAGCTACAAAACAGTGTCCTTCATAGCATTTTATGAAGACAAACACAATTTATCCCTTTTCTAAAATTCCAAGGGCCATTTATAAGAAAGAGACAATATTTTTGTTCACAAAAACATTATTTATCAACACCATTTATGAATTATGATGACTCCCCTATGGCTTGCCACTCTGCTTTAACTGTTTTTCTATCCTCCTGTCAAAGTGCTTCTGCTCACTGATAAAAAATTTAAAGGGGTCATATAATGCCATTTTTGTACAAGCTAATATGATTCTTTAGGGTCTAAATTAAAAGTTTGTAATATACTTTAATTAAAAATTCTCATTAGTATTGTAAGAAAACACTAATTTTAGCTGGTCAAAAACAGCTCTGTTTTCAGCACGCCGTTTCAGTGCATGTGTCTTTAAATGATAATGAGCTTTGCTCACCCCGCCCCTCTGTTCTGTGCGTACACCGTTTGTAACACAATAACCACGCGTTGTTCATTATAAACGTGGGATTATGAATTATATTGAGAACGTCGTACATAGAAAACATGCTGTAATGTACCCTGAGTGTAAACCTTAGATGCATTCATCGTGAAGCCTGCAGCAAGGTTTGCAAATTTCGCAAAGATTAATATAAATACTAATATAAAGGTTAATAAAACATTACACTCACATCTTCTGGAGGTTCAGCAGTAACACGTTGGTACCGATCCGTTTTTTCTCGTTTGTAAAGCTGTCTGGTGTGAAATGATTAAAGCTGCCGTCGGCAAGTCTGGCAGATTGGGTCGATTAGCCAAAATTTTGAATGTTTACAACTCTCATGCCCCTCCCCACTACCAGCGAGCACCCTCCCATCGAGGTCGTGCTCGTCAGTGCGTCACTGTGTGCGTGTGTACCTGATTTTCTGTGAACGTCCGTCTCTTCAGCATCTATCAACACCATGGACTCGGAGGTAGGCTGCCCTGGCTAATCTATCCATAGATAGCAATAACCGAGGAATTGGAAGCTTGTTAGTAGATTTTCTCTCCGCCATCACGCTTCATGCAATCTCCAGGCGAACTTCAGGCGTGGCGTGTGCATGTGATATTAACGTGCGCGAGTGAGGGGGGATCTGTGGCGTGTGCACGACCTGTGATTGACAGTCAGATCTCACACCCCCCTGCGCTGATTGGACCTGATGAAGCGGGAGCGCTGGTTTTTTGCAAAACAAATAACACGCTCCAGGTGGAGTTAGAAGCTCGGGTTTTTTTCTAAAACCACCTTATTTATGTTGTTCTGTCGGATTATAGTGTCGATTACACTGAATATGATCAAATTTTTTTTGCCGACGGCAGCTTTAAAGCACAGACGGGAATCCCCGTGAGGGAATCCCCGCGTCAATCCTTTGGGCATATCGCTTCAAAAACAAAACTCAGCCACTGCTTCTTCAACGGCTCGGATTTAGGAACATCAAAATGACTGCTGTGTTCCTTATTACATCTAAGAACAGAACACCACAATCGTGTAGACGCCATTCTACTCCAGCATATCAACAATGGCGGACTACTATGACGACGGCTGTCACAGCTTGCTCAGGGCGGGTCTTGTGTTGAAGCACGGCTGTCAATCACAATCGCGGGAGGGGCGTACGATCTTATGACGTCACAATATCGAACGGCTTGATTTCAGAGATGGTCAAACATATAAGGAGATTAAAACAAAACCACTGGATGGATTTTAATCATGATAGGATGGTTGTGTACAGGCACTGCCAACAGACATTTCAGTGCAATCAACTTGTAAAAGTGCATGTACCATTATATGACCCCTTTAAATAAAATTAAACAAACAAATGTAAAAAGGACATCCATGGTGAATTTTATTTTGTCAAATTCAAAAGCAGCAGGACTCACTGTTAAATTTTGTATAAAATTCCTGAATCCTTAATTTTTTATTATTTTTATTATTCATTATATCAATTCATTTTTTCCTTCATTAGTGAAATTCTAAATACACCTCCGCAATTCATCAATTCAGGACACATTTACAAAATAAAGTGTAATAGAAATGTATTGAAAACATGCTTAACAGTTTATGACAACTAGTCAGCCATTTTGCATTTAATGACTTATGCAAGGAACTAATGCCTAGATGTTTTGAGGAGTATGACAATTCAACAGAGAAATAGTATAATAGGCCTATATTTTGATCAACAAGACATAAAGAGTTGATAATGTAGGAAACAGCAGACAGTTGTACATTATGAATTGCATGAATGTACCAAAGCATTTGCAATTTGTATAAAATGAGAAATTGCTTTTATGATGTGCACAAGTGAAAGATGATGTGATTTCAGGTGTGATCTGAGAAATGCACCAAAGCAACTGAGATAAACTATAATACTTATTGGAGACCCTGCAGAATCACTGACCCCATGAGTCACAGACCACATAAAAGAAAGTGTTACGAGAACACAAACTGCCTTTTTAATTTGCATTTCATGTGTGTATTTCATTAAAAAAAGCTAAACTTTAAAAAAATATAAAAAGGACATCCATGGTGAATTTGATCTAGTCACAGTGTGTGTGTGTGTGTGTGTGTTGCCCAGAATTTATGTCAGATGAGTGTGGATTGCATCAATTTGCTCCTGATCTTCAAAGTACAATGGCACAGGTACTTGTTGGTGGAACACTTTTGGAAAAAGTGTCAAGACACTTTGATTTCTTTTGGCCACTGATGATGGACTGTGCAGAGAAAATTTAAAAAATGACATTAAAAACATGTCCTTGTATGTCTCTGTAAGTCATTTATTTACTAGAGAAGCTATTGGTTTGGAATGCAGTTAAAAAAGAGATGGGTGTTTATAGTTTATAAAAGTTTCGAGAGAGAGAGAGAGAGAGAGAGAGAGAGAGAGATTTCCATAGCTAAAGCAAACACACTGGGATGCATCATGCAAGTTACTTGGCAAAGAAAAATCCCACTTTAAGTGCACACAGCCTACATTTTAATCCAGATCAGTACGCTATTTTAAGAAAAATGTATATTTAGATATAAATGAGATAGTTAGATCTCATTTTATAAGAAACAACTCAAACCAGAAAGGAGTAAAGGAGTCTTACCAGAAGAGGCAAGATAAAGACGGGCAACAAAAGAACATTCAAAAGAAAATTAATTTTGAAAGTGAGTAGAGAAGACTAGGGGCAGCTAAACTTACACGTGGTAAGCTATAACTTATAAATTTAATGCTGCGTTCACACCAAACGCGAATCTGCGTCAAAATTCGCGCCTGCCGCGTCTAGTTATACGCGTGACCACTTTGTGTGCATTCGCGCGTCAAGTTTGAAGCGAAATTTACGCGCGTCAGAGGCGAAAGTTTCGAACCCCGTTGGCGGCCATCTTTTTACAAGATGTCTGTTATTGATCGGTCATTTATCGAGAGAGTCGCCGCTCTGTATTTGCTCTGGAGAGCAGAACAGCGGCGTAGGGATCATCGTCGCTGTACTCGGGTCCACCAGACCCTCCGGAGGGTTTCAGGAGTTTCACAATTTGCTCCAGGAGCTAGGTTTGGTGGACCTAACGGTGAGGACGCTGACGAGGACCGCGTAGGCCGTAAGGCCTCGGCCTCGAGTGGTCGCTGCCTGACGAGCCCGCGCTCTACAGCCCGGCGCGAGGTTCACCCTCGCCCGCACCCACCTAATCTGTCATTTATTTTTGTTTTGATAATAAATGGAGTCAGCCTCCAAAGGTGAAACCTGTCCTGTGAATTTTGTTTTTATACACTAAATTGTGTTTGTTGTCTTTACATTAGAATAATAATGTTTCATTATAATCTAGAATAGATATGGAATAAATAGCATTCAATACAAAATGAGTATCTCTCATATATTGAAATCGAGTTTTTATGTGAAAGATTTGCTTTGTTGTGCATTTTAGTCATATTACAAAATAATTTATTGAGGCCAAACATAAAATAACATTGTAAACTGTCACTTCACCACGTGACAGCAGCAAGCAGGCTTCTGATTGGTTAACGCGGCGCGAATTGACGCAGAAGTTCAGATTTTTCAACTCGGGCGGCAGACGCGAATTCGCGTCAAACGCGTGAATGCACAAATAGCACTAATAAATTTCGCGCGTAACCAAACGCTCAATTCGCGCGAATGAGGCGAATTCGCGTCTACCGCGCCGCGCTAAACGCCTCATTCGCGCCGCAAGACCTCCAGACGCGCGTAAACGCGTCTTACCATTGACTTAACATTGAAATCACTCGCGCCAGACGCATATTCGCGTTTGGTGTGAACGCACCTTAAGCCAGACAGAACATCAACCTGACCGTCCAGAACTTTTTGTCTCTCGAAATAAATGATAGACCTATCCATTGATATAAATAAATGAATTGATATCTACCTAGCTCTATCAAGCTATTCGTTTATAAATAATAAATGTTGCATCATTGCTAAACAACAATAACTTTAGCGGATTATTTATTATACCTCAATCAATTCGTGTCAATGTACAGCCTCCCCCTACTGGACGCATCAGGAACAGCAGGGGCGTAAAACTGCCAGGGGCGTAAAACTGCTTGGGGCGTATATCTACCGGCTCCAGGTCTGCAGCCTCCCCTTACTCCCTCGCTTTGTGTCCCTGATTTTCAAAGTCAAGACGTGGGGGAGGGGTCAAGAGGTTGGGGTGTGTACCAGGGTGTGTACAAAGGACGAAGGCGCGTCCTTCTCGTTACGTCATCAGCGCGAGCCCCAGACCGTATGGATCGATCGAAATGGCGGAGCAGAGACATGCGGGTGATGGTTCACAGGTATGTATTAGTGATCGCTTTCTTCAAGTTCGCTAGATGTGTATCAACGCGTTTGCTCAAGTTAAGTAAGTTAGAGATCAATTAATGCGGTTAATGTGTCGATTAGCTAATCGCCGACGCAACGAAGTGTGTCGGTGGCTGTACATTTCTCTCAATATGCACACCTTTCACGTTGTTTTATAATTAATAAATAATGATAATTATTCTCCACGCCCTAGTTGTATTGTGGACTATAAACGATGCCAAAGGTGTCTCTCAAAATATACTGTAAATTCAAAACAAATGATACAACACAAATGCCTTGTATGTGCAAACATAATTTGAAATAAACCTCTTTCTGATTCCGAACAAGTTGATTTATATACAGTAGGTCACATCCCTATAGACTGTTTAAAAGCTGTGATGTTTATATGATACATTGTCACTTATTCTAGATCATTTGTGTGAAACTCAATTCCTGGAGGGCCACAGCTCTGCACAGTTTAGCTCAAACCAGCTCCAACCCACACCTGTTTGGAGGTTTCTAGTAATCCTGAAGATCTTGATTAGCTGAATCAGATGTGTTTGATTAGGGTTTGAGCTAAACTGTGCAGAGCTGCGGCCCTCCAGGAACTGAGTTTAAAACCCCTGATCCAGATAATCCTATATGATGTTGTCATGACATATTTAACAGAGAGAATATTCAGATGTCTGTTAGGGCTGGGCGATATCGTGAGATTGTTATGCGCATCTCGTCAGTAAAGCCGGTTCCTTGATTAGTACCCAGATAGCACACGTACGTCTGGCCGACATCGGCCCAACATCGAGCGTCGGCCTCCCTCCCTATAACATCGCAAAGGCGTCGGCCAGGCGTAGTCAGATCTCTGTCAGTCAGAGTGCTCTATTTCCCAGCTCCGTTACGTCGGCTTTAGGTCGGCCCACTATACGGGAGGCCGATGTCGCGTTAATGCTCGCGCGGGTCCAAATAATGAAATGTGTTTTATAATTAACCATTTTGATAAATTATGTGATAAAAATATGAGAAATGGCTGGTCTTTTTAGACAAGTAGCGCGGTATTTAAACATCTGCGTGCATCCCAGACATGCTCAGCAGTCAGCACTATATTTCGTTTTTAAAGGGACGGCGCTGCTGTGCTGCACGCACTGAATTAAAGTGATATATATAAATTAAATTAAATTAAACCTTTTTTTTTTTACTGAAATATGGAATAGTTTTGCTTTTTATATTTTTATATAGGCTAACTATTTTATCTGCATGTTGCACTCTGTTGTTTTCTAAGCCTATAATTGAGATCATAAATTTACATACAATTAGCATAATATGCAAAATATTGTTAAGATAAATCCTATAAATCATCATCAATCATAAAGACCTTTGTATCAAGCCTCTATAGCCTCTATAGCCTAATCCTATTATGGAATTCTTAATGCATTATAATACGCGCATAACGCCTTATAAAAAAAACCTATAATATGTTGTATCATCTGATAAGTATATGATAAAAACAGTTACAATACATTATAGGCTAATACTTACCTTTTTGTGGTTGTAACTTTTAAGGTTTTTTACCAATTCCTTGAGAGAGAGAAAAAAATAAAAATAAATAATTGTAGCTTAATAAACCTAACTTATTTAATAGCTTGGTAACCTAAAACAAAAAACACCTAAAAAAAATCTGAAGATCAATCCCATTTTTACATTTCCCCTTTTATTGATTTCAAAATCGACTGTGTGAAACGGTGCGGATACCAGAGATCGTTTCCCCACAGTCTATTTTTGCTGTGCTCCACGCACATAATTAAAGTGACAGCGCATTGTTCGTGGTCAAACTGAACACAAATTGACATGAAAATGTAGTAATCTCACCATGCATTTAATTAAACATATTAATCTCACCGTAAATGTATTTAATGATATAATACTAGGCATACTGTTTTTCAGCATCTTTTTACTTTAAGACCGAGGTTAATCATTTTTTAAGTCTTATATCAGTTTAAACACTCAAGTGATTTTAAACTTCTCAGTAGCCTATACTTGCGAGCTCTCTGAGACGATTTTCTAAACTAAAGAAACAGCTTGCAAGTAACAATTTATTTACAATTTATAATTGCCATTGATTTTTTTTTTCAAAACAACAACAAAAAATCTTCCATTTTAAGGAATCAGGATTAATAATGTTTTTAGTTTAGTCAGGACTAAAATACAGGGTACTGTCAGTTGATTTATTCAGTTTCTGTATGTCTGAATACTAGTAGGCCTATTTTTTTTTTTTATTGGTATCTTTATTCTATTGTATTTATTTGTGATACTTTTTTTCAATTTAATTCAAAAGATTGAAATCAAGCTTCCTTGTGTTGTGTTTTTTAATTCCTATTAAAAAATGCCATTATTTTATATGGAAAAGGTAATAATTGTAATTTTTTTTAGTTTGTCTTGTATATTTTTTTATTAGATCAGATTTAATTTTAAGCTGTCATATGGTCATGTTACAATGTGCCCCTCACATGTTACAATGTACCTCCACCTATGGGTTGGGTTGTCACATTTCACTTCCATTCTTTAGGGGTATATCAAGAAAAAAGTAGGCTATATAGTTTATTCATAAAACAACATTAGACATGTGGGAAATTAATGTGGGAAAAAATAAATACTCTGAACCATAAGTAGATTTACAGAAACTAAAAAAGTCAAAAAGCGTTACTTTGTGCCCCGCTAATTGTGCATTCACAATTTGTGAATTTTTATGACAAGATTTTATAGTCTTCCCCATTAATTTCCCATGGGGTCAAAAAGACCCCGAAACTCCCGAGTGTGTCTTTTATAACATAGGCCTACAGATAGGCTTTTTTTTTTTTTTTTTTTGTCACTCCCGCTTTATTTATTTATTTTGTCATTTAATGTCGGGGTACAATAACGTAAGGTAGCCTATATGTATACATAACATTTATTTTTAAATAAGAAAATAAATAAAGTTTATAAAGTGATATAGTTTATAAATTATCACTCGCGTGCCAAGCCCGCGAAAGAATGCAGAGGACATAAGCTGCAGTCAGTGCCCATCCCCCGCATAGCGGACATCTCTTCAGACTGATCACCACAAACACATGAGTTTTCCTGAGGTAAAGTATACTTATCAGATTATTTACCTTAAAGACTATATTTAATTAAATATAAACAAATATCATATGTAAAACAAGCTATAAATAGGATATGACATTTCAAAATATGACCAGAGTAAATAACAAATTATATTAGGACACAGTTTGAAGAGTTCGTTTTCCTCAGATATTATAACTAAAAATAAATAACATCCATTGACTTATACACTTGACTTATACAAGTCTTATACTGTTGGTAATAACATCCATTTTCTCAAATGAAACAAATTAAATGGTTAAAAGGTCGACGGACTTCCTTTTCCACACACAAACAATGACTTTCCGCTTTTTTTCCAACATTAGGCCTAGTCATTTGGGTCAGTACCGTTAAATGCCGTTAAATATGGATGACGTCATTTGCGCGCGCGTTCTCTCTCTCGCGTGACGTCATTTGCGCGCGCTCTCTCTCGTGCATGACGTAAATTGCGTCAATAAAGCTTGTTTGAGATTCGCCTTGACCTTCTTTTACTGTCTATGACTGGCCTTGAAATGGAGGAGTAAAAAAAAGGCAAGAAGGACAGATCTCTCTATCAAAGGCGGATATCGCGGGATTCACGCTCGTGCTACAGTGTTGCTAATAAACGGGATGTTAAGTTCTGTTGCTTATATGAAAATAAAACAATTGACCTATGGCTAAGCCACGCCCCCAAACGCGATGAGCCAATCACAGTGCGCATAGCTAACCCAATACACTCGGACATTCTCTGCTTCCACGTCCATTGAAATGCATTGCAGTTAGTCAGTTTTCACTCGTTTTTATCTGGTTTTTCTTGTCATTTTAAGTTTAAAATGGTCAAACGGTGTGCATGGGGTACATTCAACTCCAACACTAGGTATCCTGAGTGGCTGGGCGACGGTGTGTATTTTTTACCCTTTCCCAAGCCACATCTCAACCGAGAAGTGTCTGCTCTGGATTAATTTATGCGGTAACTTAGACCACAACACCAACTAAACGTGGATAAATTAAACAAGGATGTCTACATCTGTTCTAAGGTAAGTCAACAACGTATTTGAACGTTAGCTTTAACACCTCTAACGTAACGTTAGCCTAGCTTCTAGCTGCGTTGCAGTTTGACAAGAGTACAGTTTGACAAAAGCACAATGTTGTGTTTTACACAAATATAAGTAGGCTAAACACTTTGCAGTTTTAATGATGTCCTGTATGAACAAAATGGAGTATGTTTTTGTTTTTATGTTTCCACTGTTCGATCGCGCCCGCGCCTCTCTCTCTCTCTCTGACACACACACACATTCCAGCATTGCAATCTTGACATCGCAGCCTGTTCATTATGCTGCGTTCACACCAAACGCGAATAGAGCGTCAAATTCGACGCTTGAACATTTTGAATCCATTTGCGCGTCCGAAGCGAATAGGACGCGCGTATAAAGCGAGCGTTTGAAGCGAAATAACACCAAACTATAACGTTTACACACTGACCTGTAACGTTAAATCTTTGTCTGGAGCTGAAGCTTTTCATCGACCTTCTCAAAGTAAAATGATTAATATAACCCTCCAATGCATAGTTAAGGCCCTTTTGGTGACTTTGAGATGATATAAAATCTTTCCGTCTCCAAAAATCATCAATTGCCTCCTGTGAAATGTCTCCTATACTGTGACAGCTGCCATAGCGCCTGTTACCGAATGTTGACTGTTTGTCCGAGTGAGTGGAGTGGGCGTGGCTTAGCCATAGGTCAATTAGACCATCAGAAAATGTTCTACTGCCGTATATTTACTGTCGTTTAAATGGACACTTATAAACACTCATGACATGTACATTCTGATTAGTAAACACTCATACGTTTCTCCCTTTTCTCTTTTGCTTGTCTCAACAGCAGCTAAAATCCACCCCAACGCCTCTTTTCAGAGCCAGGACATTCAGTGCGCGTCTTTGTAAGTATGTTTTTACTAACCGTCAAACACCTTCTCAGTATCTGGGTTTAGATTAATTAAAACCATGTCATGCAGCAAGTTATCAGGTTATTCTTTTTAGGGTTGGAAAAGTCTCATCGAATGCATTTCTCTATGAAAATAATTATCTTGTCTCTTTTTCAGCTTCATTGACCATCTGTTTGTTGGTAAGTGACCAATAGCAGTCATCCTGCATCTATGATTTGACATGTACATTCTGATTAGTAAACACTCATACGTTTCTCCCTTTTCTCTCTTTTGCTTGTCTCAACAGCAGCTAAAATCCACCCCAACGCCTCTTTTCAGAGCCAGGACAATCAGTGTGCGTCTTTGTAAGTATGTTTTTACTAACCGTCAAACACCTTCTCAGTATCTGGGTTTAGATTAATTAAATTAATTGGAACTACAAGTACAAGTGTTTAATTGTAAATTAGTAAATTAGAAAGTTTATTTGTTAAGTTAGTAAGTCGTTCACTTGTACTTATCTTTTAATTTGCTGTATGTTCTTGCTTGTCTTTGTTTTAAACAGGCTCCCGACACTTCTTTTTGGCAAAAATCCTGTCCTTACAGAAAGGGATCACACATCAAGCAGTTGTTTATAACTGGTGTAGCCAGAAATAATAATTTGTGTGTGGCTTGTAGGTGACCTTGCAACAAAGCAACATTTTTAAGAACTCACACATAAAAACACTATTTGGAGCCTGTTTACCATAATAGGCCGAACTCGAATATGACATTACGGAAAAGCACAAATAATCAGTGTTGGAAAGACTACTGAAAAATTGTACTTTAAAAGTACTTTAAAGTTTACTCAACTTGAGTTTTATTGCATTTACAAACTTAAAGTTGGTTCAATATGCATTTATTAAATACTATTCAGTACAAAATTGGTCATTCAAAACCTATCTTTAAAATTGGCAATACAATTTCATCAATATTTTAAAAACTTTTTCAAATCAACTCATTTCAATCAAAACAACTCTAGCAAAAAAAAAAAATAATGCAAGGTCAGGTCTATATATTTCTAAATAACTTTGAAAGTGTAACCTCGCCTAGTACACCTATTTAATTGGTATGAATCAAACTGCAACTCCAGTTACAAACCAAACTGCAACTCCAGTTACAACAGTCTCTGCACCTGCTAAAGTTGCAAAGATTAATTTAGTCTTCAGTATTGTTCAAGGCAAGCCTATTTAATTGGCTCTTCTACCACCATAGCTATGCTCCTTATTAAGGGATTGGAATTAACTGTTGCCACATCATCTTCCACAAAAATGAGGACACCAGCTTTGAATCCCTTGGTGCAGTTTTCATTTTCATGAAATGAAATGTCAGTGTCCCACAGAAACTCAAGAGTAATATATATATATATATATATATATATATATATATATATATATATATATATATATATATAGTGTACAATAATTAAACTAAGAAGTTGTTACAATACAATAAACCAGAGATGTTTATAATATATATATATTTGTATATGTGATTTCAATCTCATTTAATTGTTTGTTTTTTTAAATACATTTAATACTTTTTTTTTATACAATTTTACAATACAATGTTTACTCAAAGTTAATAACAATATAACTGTTCATTATGTAAGGTCTTTATACACCACTGAAAACAGTTGTTTATGATATTGCATTTCTGTCAACAGATCCTCCTAAATATTACACAATGCACCTTTAAAAGTCATTAAACAACTCATTTGAACTATTATATGATTATGATTTCATTTATTAAGATGTGTTGATTTATTAAGAACAGCAAAACTGATATGGCTTTCTGTTTATAAAACAGCACAAGACTTTAATTAAGTAGCCAATATAGGCGGTCTATTTTTGCTGTGTGATTTAAAGAGAAGTGCGCACTTTGGTGATCTGGTGTTTTCTCCAAAATAAAAGCTCTTGATTTTTTTTTTACAGTGACTTTTTTGGTGGTGATATTTAATAAATTACCAATAAATATTTAATCAAATCAAATAATAGAAAATACTAGCTACTTTCAGCAAAACACTATTTTACTTTTGACGAAGAACTTGAATTAGTGGTCGCGATACTGAAATTTCTAACTTCAATATGATACATTGAAAAATATAAATATTCAGTATCATTTTCAATATCATGGGGAAAACCACATACTGTATACTGCCTTTTACTACAGGGCCGTTGAATGCTTGAATCTGATTGTTGACGAACGTTCTATGGTGTGCATTATTTTCAGGAAAACGCACGGCTAAAGTAGTTCGGTATTGTGCCTAAACAAAATCTCATGGGTACTTCAATTTTTGTGAAATCAACTTCAAATTTGGAACACAACTTGGTTAGATATATGGATTTGATTTTATAACAATTTTAGAGAAAAACATTTTGTAAAATATATATTTTATATAAAAGAAAATAAATTAACTTAAAAAAATATTAAGTACAGTATATTTGATTTACTTTAAATTTAAACTTCCATAACTTTTTCATACTTTCATTGAAGTACTTTCACTTCATCAATAATCTACTGAGTGTTTTCTTTAAAACAAGACCAGTGAGAGTTAAGGGTTAAAGTACAATTTTTATGGTAACGCAAGGTCCAGTGATATGGAACTGTAACGCGGAACCTGCCTGGAACTACTTTAGCCGTAACAAGTTCTGCCATAACAAATGAATACATTTCTGTCCAAATATCACTTGTCACAAAATATGGAACCTTGAGACTCTGACAATAGGCTATGTGTTTTGTCAAGATTAGAAAAGGTTTTGATCATAAATTTTTTAAATCGCGATATTGTGCGCGCATCTCGTCAGTAAAGCCAGTTCCTTGATTAGTAGTAAATCACCATCACCTGCTTTCAGATGGAGCGGCATTTACTACAAAGAGCCGTAGTTAACTGACAAGATATGAGCCATATCGCATCAATATTGCGGACGTATCGCCAGCGATAATTAATGCGATATGGCTCAGCTTGTCAGTTAACTACGGCTCTTTCACAGCAAAAACTCCAGTGTTAAATTAACACTCCTGGGAGTGTATATGAGTCCACACTCAAGAGTGTTGAAGTTAATGAGATAATTAAGTGATTAATTTAGTGATGATTGATCATTATTGAAGACACCTGATGTTAACAAGCAGAATCACTGAAGGAGAACATCTCAAATTGTGATGGGTGTTTGCTTTAGTTGGGCTCTTGACCCACTTATATTATTAACTCTAGATTTTGTCTGGCTGCTGTATCTGACTTATAACTGCCAGATGAACAAAGAAAAAAGGTGATCTGTTGGTTATATTATGATAATCATAATTTAAACTATGTTTTGATTTATGCTGTTGTTTACAGCATAACTGTGATTCTGCATATATATCAGAATTTTAGATATAATATAAAGGATTTCTTAAAAGTTGATTAAAAAAAAAACTTTCTTTTAGGCACACGCAGACGTCAAGATTCAGTCTATGCATCTCAACAATGGTGTCGAGCAGAATATTCAATTAGGAAAAGTAAATTACATAGACAATTCAGATCATAATTTATTCATTCTGCAATGCATGATGGGAGCCATTAATGAGTTGTGATTGGTGGCAGCCACTGCAACATGCTTTATTATTGTCACCATTGTTGAGATTCACAGGCTGATTATTGATGTCTGTGTTTCTATAATTAATTTAAAAGTGTTTTTATCAGAACAATGTTTATTAAATATTTTGGATTATAAGAAAAATACTGATAATCACATGCTGTAAAATCAAAAAACTGTTGCTAACAAGTTAAACCAAACTATCTCAATAAGTTTCATTTTTCAGATCCCAGCATGATTGTCAAAACATAACCAACACTATCAGATCACACTTTTCTTTGTTCATTTGACTGTTATAAATCAATAACAGCAGACAAACAATGAATGTATAAGGGTCTAGAGTCCAACTAAAACAAACACCCATCACCATAACGGTGGCTTACAATTTGAGATTTTCTCCTTCAGTGATTCTGCTTGTTAACATCAGGTGTCTTCAATAATGATCAATCATCACTCAACTCATCACTTAATTATCTCATTAACTTCAACACTCTTGAGTGTTAATTTAACACTGGAGTTTTTGCTGTGTAGTAAATGCCGCTCCATCTGAAAGCAGGTGATGGCGATTTACTACTAATCAAGGAACCGGCTTTACTGATGAGATGCGCATAACAATCTCACGATATATATCGCCCAGCCCTAATGTCTGTACAGCTGCACAGAATTTAATAGGTCTTCTGACCCAAAGCCTTGGTCAGATTCAGTCAGCTCAGGGTCAGCAGCAGCAGCCACAACAACGACAGCAGCCTCCTGCTATTTCTCAGCCTCGAATAGAGCAGGATATGGCCAGGTTGCTGCATCCACAACTAATTATCTTAACAATTGTCTTTTGAATGTTTAATATTATAATTAACATTTGTTTATTATTTGTAGATATTTTTCCTGGGATGTTTAAAAAAGCAAAGAAGAAAACTCCAAATCCACAAATGCATGTGAAAGCCACACCTTGGAAACCATTTGCTGTTTCCATATTTTTAATGAGCAGCAACACTGACACCTCACCCACACCTTCTGAAGAGCTTGAACTACTCCAGGCCGGACTAGGAAAACGGGTGATTACAATTTCATCCAATGTGAACCATTCGGATGTAAGTTCATTTTATTTATAATTTGTTAGTTGGTGCCATCTGATTTTAGAGCAGGATTTTTTCTATATCACCCTGCGAATAATATACTGCTTCAAAGTAATATTCCACTTTCAAAACATGCTGAGATGAATGAACATAATTTGCTTCAACATAGTAAAATGTGAATTAGTATGTATAAAAATGAGAAACAAATGCACGTAAAATTTTCAATGTGATAAAGATTTAGTTTTTACTTTGCGTGGTTGTTTGAGAACCCTTGTTCTGTTTCATGTTTATTTCAGTTATGCAAGCTCCTTGAAGCTGAATTTCCAAAGATGAAGTCACTTACTGGAGGGTGGTTACTTTATAAGGCACCAGGTATGCTGTACTGTCAACCAGAACAGACACAAACATGAATATAGAAACTGAGTGGAGTATACTGTAGTGTAAGTAATTTCCATAGGTAGTTATTAATTGAACAGTTCCCCTGGCATTCTAACCTTAAATCCCAGGCTACATCCTTTTTTAATAACAGTAGGGAAGTGTTAAAGGGATAGTTCACCCAAAAATGAAAATTCTATCATTGTTTCCTCATCCTCAAGTTGTTCCAACCCTGTATGAGTTTCTTTGTTCTGCTGAACACAAAAGAAGATATTTGGAAGAATGTTTGTAATCAAACAGATCTCGGTCCCCACTGACTACCATAGTATATTTTGTCCTACTATGAAAGTCAGTGGGGACCGAGATCTGTTGATTACAAACATTCTTCCAAATATCTTCTTTTGTGTTCAGCAGAACAAAGAAACTCATACAGGGTTGGAACAACTTGAGGGTGAGGAAACAATGATAGAATTTTCATTTTTGGGTGAACTATCCCTTTAATAGAATATGGGAAGCACTGTTTTTTGACATCATTTTTAGCTACAGTATAAAGCCCAATTATATAGTAAAGACCTTTTATTGCTGGATTTGTTAATGTGTTTTTAAATTGTCAGGTGGGAATGGAAGAAGAAAGCTTACTGTTGTCCCTCCAGACTCAGAGGGTTATACAGGCAGCCTTCTCAAAATGGCTACCACCGCTGGAAGAACAGCACTGTATATGGTCCCTCTTCAAGATGAGTTATGTCTTGATCCACTGCCATTCTCAGCAGAAGAGTTTGCGAAGATGCCAAAACTGGTAGTGGCATTGTGGTTTTACAAGTACGACACTCAACCTTTGTACTTGCATGTTAAATCTTGTGGTGGCTGCACACAGTCAGCTAATGATGAGGTATGTTGTTTACACAATGATATTTTTTAGTAGTATTTATTATAACATTTTTCAGTTAAGTTTTCTTTTAGGCAGAATATATATCTCGTTTTGTCATTTCAGACTACTGAAGATGATGATGATGATGTAAAAGCAGTTACCCCTACAGCCCCAGCTTCTACACCTACACCCACCACTTCAATACAAACTTGTTCTCCTACACCCACCACAAGTTTTGAGGTGAGCTAAATGAAAATGCTGTGTTTTTAATATATTCAAAATATTTGAGAATACATTTGCTTTTAATTTTAATATAAGTGCATATGGACCGGTGCAGTTAGTAAAATTAGTTAGATGTAGACATGTGCCGGTATTCGGTAATGCAAAAAATCGCGGTAATGAATATGCACGATATTGATATCGCGGGCACTTCAAAATACCGTGAAAAATAATAGATCCGAATTTAGATTTTTAGAAGGCGCGTTAGCTTAATTTCCATCAACCGCTTAAACAAACACTGCGTATATGCTGCGCGATTCGAGCGCCAAACACGTGCGCATGCACTCTGATGTAAACAATCCTCCACATGCTTAAGCATGCGCGCGCAGTTTGCAGTCTAGTCTAATGTAAACAGTCCTCGCATGATGGAGAAGCAGCATGGCGAAAAGAGGAACGCCGCCGACGATTTATCTATATACAGTCTATGGATTTATCCCGCTTCTAAAAGTAGGGCTGCCAACTCGACGCATTCAGCGAGAGATGCGCGCCTTTCTCACGCAGAGAAAAATCGCGAGGCAAGGAGGACATGGAGACCGACAGAGAAGACAGAGCAGGTTACTTTTGATATGAAACAAATTCTCATCTCTCAGGATTCTGTCCATTTTATTACGAAATTCAGACATTAAAAACCGTTTAGTCGCTTGTAAATGTGACGTGACATGACAGATCACTGTAGTGCCTCAGTTCCAGTTAACATTTACCTCAGGAAAGCCATTTAACGACCAGCACGTTAGTTGACTAAAACAAATAGTATTTTGCTGAATATGAGCACTTTATTATATTTTATCACTTGTGTCATCATAACATGATGGTTATTTTAATGAAAACCACATTATATTTGATTTAATTCGTAATTTTCAACCTTTAATAATACCAGCTGATAGGGCTCTCTGTATGGTTAGGCTACTTACAGCATTATGTGAGATTTATTTATTTTTTTCATGAGAAAAAAATAACATGTGGGCTATCTACTGTAACCTTCCTAATATTTATCCAAAATGAGTCAATATTGAATCAAGATTGAAATCACTTAAGTTTTGAATTGAAATCATGAAAATTGTGTTAAGCAATAATACAAACCAGCCTTCCAGTCATTGTACCATGTAAACATTGTAACATGTTGTCACTAAACTTAATAAAATTCTGTTTAGTTACCAAATGTTTTGACAATCACAATTACACCTATTGTAATGCAAGTTTTTTATTCTGCATCCCCCCCAATCCATCCATTTATCTTGTGCAATTAAAATATTGTGATAATACCGTATACCGTGATAAAAGCTCAATCAATTAATCGCAGCATGAAAATGTGATACCGGCACATGCCTAGTTAGATGCCATGTTAAGATTTTATTACTAACGGTAATGGTATTTACTTTGTAGTGCCTTATTGTCAAGCACTTTTGATTAATTGATTGTAATTATACTGTCTCTCATTGGTACATAAAGACCATTTTGCAAGAGGTAAATAACACTGGTTGAGAAGAATGCCCTATTTTTATTAGTTTTAAAACACTACACAAATGTTAGAAGTCAATACAATTTACTAAACATTTAGAACTGAATCAGAATGTTTTTTGTAAAGTTAAAAAACTGAAACAGCGAGTGCTTGTTTAGATCTTGCAAAATACTTGGTGACCAAAGTATTTAAAGTGACCAATTAAACAAATTACTTGATTGGAGTTTGGAAATAACCAATTGTGTTTTAATTGGGATTTTATTGTATAATGCTTAATCAGTTGTCCTTTTGCCATTATAGGATGAGGGACAGTGTCCCATTTGTTTAGACACATTTTCACAGACAGAGTTGCCCATGCATGCAAGTGTTTGTGGAGATAGGTAATTTTTAATGATTTGAAAAGTTATTTCATTTACAGACATTTAATAAGGTTATGTATTAAAAATATGTTTTAGTATTATAAGTGTTTTAACATGTTGTAAATGTTCTAAGAAGTCAATCTAACCATTGGGTATATACTCAGTATATTACAGACACTGGATTATGAAAGCAGTCCTCAGTGTGGCACACCAGTACAGCAAAACCAAGGCCCAGACATGAAATGGTACAGTCTATTTATTACATTTTAACAACCCTGAGACATCAGAATTCTTTACTAATCTTTTTTTTTTTCTGTTTTTATAGTCCAGATGATGTATTGCGTTTGTTGGCAAGTAGGGTAGATGACAGCAAGGATTTCAAGATCTGTGTTTCTCGAACTGACTTCTATCAAAGAGCTATGGTGCAGTGGCAAATACAAAAGAGAGGCACCCCGGGCAATACTTTGCGTGTAACATTTTTGGGGGAAGCAGGTGTTGACACAGGTGCCATTCGTAAGGAATTTCTTTCTGGCAAGTCAGGTTCACAATTGCCTTATTAGGTTTATATTCATCGTAACAATTTAAAGTTTAGAAAAACAAACAGTTACCACGTGTCATTATGAGATTTGGTATGTTTTAATGTGCTTATTGTACAGTGTAGTAAATAACATTCTTTTTTAACATGTATATTTGTTTGTAGATTTGATTGGTGAGATTGAGAAACACCTCTTTGAGCAAAGAGGACACCAGAGAGGGAAGAGCCCCATCTACTCCCTAAGTAATCTGGACAAGGGATTTTTTAGGTTAGTAATATTTTACATTGTAGTAACATGTCAGTTGTCATTTTTGCGTACAACTAAATATTACTTTGTATTCTTTCTTTCAGGACTGCTGGAGAAGTGTTTTCGGTTAGTCTCGCTCAGGGTGGGCCTGCCCCCCGTTTCTTGAGGCCGTGGTGCTTTGATTATCTCTCATCTGGAGACTTGGATGAATCAACTCTCACTATAGATGATGTGGATGATGCTGAACTTTATAATTTGATTAAAAAGGTAGTAATTTTTTTCCAAATAAAATCTGATTTCATAAGCTTTATTTCTACGCAAGCACACCATTTGCCACAGTTTACGTGTTTGTGTTTTCAGGTGGAGGAAGAAGAAACCGATGGAATGATCAAATAATTAACTGTGGTTTTACTGGGGCCATTAAACCTGAGAACAAAGAGGCCATAATGAGGTAAGAAAAAGTCTTATAACTTCTTTACATTTGAAACCTTGCAAACGGTTTTAATTTTGCTGCCTACCAGATATACTGATTAGCCACAACACTGTCTATATTATGCAAGAATTTCCTGGTTCTTTTTTCAGATCAATTGTGCTGCATGCAACTCTACGTTTGGTCCCTTTGTTGAAGCAAATCCGAAAAGGTCTTGAAGTCTACAATTTTGTGGACATCCTGGAAAACCATTCAGGACTTTGCCACCAGTTCTTTGTCCCTGATGTGGTGGATGATGATGATAAGGTATCAATAACTGGAAAAAAAATGTGCCTATATCTTGTATTTCTTTTTAGAAATGGTTTCATTTTAGGAATATTATATATAGGAAAATTATTATTTGCCAAGTTAAAAAATAGTCAAACACTTGTTCCTTACAAAAAATAATAGTAGAAAATGGATTGCTCTTAATACCTCAGTAATGGTTTCCTGTAGCTTATTAGTTAGATAACAGTGCTAGCATAGCCCAAGGGCTTGGGTTCGATCTCAGGGATTGCACATACTTAAAACAAATGTTATTTTAGTAATAAAGTAGCTTTGGATAAAAGCCAAATGCATATGTGTATATGTACCTGAAAATGGATGGTTGTTTTTTTTCCCCACATGCTGATGCAGACTTCATCATGCAGAACATTCTTCCGAAAATGTCGGAGAAGGGATCAGTACGAGAGACTTATGAAACAGCTATAATCAACTTTCTGCAGGACTTTCTCCAAGAAATTGAAAGCTGTGGTATGTATGAACTGACAGAGTTGATTTAGTATAAATATTGTTTAAAAAACTGCAATTACACAAATTAATGTTAAAATGTAATTGATCTAATTCAGACAATACCAACCATAGAGATAACAAGTTCTTTTGCTTGTAGAGGATAACCCTGATGGAGACATCCTGCCCTTAACTGTCCCCGGTGTTATGCAATGGCTCACTGGCCAGGGACACAAACCTCTTCTAATGTCAGAACTTAAAGAGTTCAAAATTTCTCTTCATTTTGACCATGAGTGTATGCAGAGGATGCCAGAACATAAAATATGCTTCCCAGTTGTAAGTGCCTGTGCAAGAAAAATTACATTTCCCACAGTACACATGGGTGACTACAGTTCTTTTAAATCCGTCATGTTGCAAGCCATTCAGTTTGACGACGGTTTTAACAGAATTTAAAATGCTACTAAATGTATGGAATTGTACATGTTCAGGAAAAAAACCTTCTTATGTTCTTATGGATTTGAAATTTACTATATGTGTAGAGAACACTTTACATATTGTAAAGTTTTATATCTTAATGTTAAAAGAACACAAGTTGTTATATGGATTTGAAATTTACTGTGTACGTGTAGAGAACACAACGTGTTACATATTGTAAAGTTTTATATCTTAATATGTGTAGAGAATATATCTTATCGGGATAGTTCACCCAAAAATGAAAATTCTGTCAGTAATTACTCTCCCTCATGTTGTTCCAACCGCGTAAGACCTTCGTTCATCTTCGGAACACAAATTAAGATATTTTTGATTAAATCTGAGTGCTGGATCACTCCTCCATAGGCTGCTAGGTGGCCCAAACTTGCTGGCCAGAAAAGTTATTAAAGAGATCGTTAATATAGTCCAAGTGACTACAGTGGCTCAATCTTAAGTATATCAAGCGACGAGAATACTTTTTGTGCGCAAAAACAAACAAAAATAACGACTTTATTCCACTATTCATTTCCTTCTCTCTGGGCCTCGTAGTGTTTTTGCGCAGCGCGTCTGTGTTATGCATCACGCATCACACACGACCGGCGTCGGCCAATAGTGAGCCTGCAGGGCTCTAGAGTGCGACCAATTTGGTCGCAAATGCGACCAAATTTTGTAAGGGTGCGACTAAAATTTTTCCTAGGTCGCACCGGTGCACCTAACGTCCTCGCATCTGCTGCCTCTCCACGAACTAAGTGTTTGTTCTCCTTTGACGGAACTCACACACTCATGGGAACTCACACTCTTCTCTCACGCTTAATGAGTGATGACGGAGGACAGAATTAAACATTCAAACGTAGCCTGGTTACACTTAAGGTCTGTGATATTAGTCTGATTTTATTTTAGATTTCGGCTTCCAAAGATTATAAAAAATAATATATTGAGGTAAAACCATTAAAAACTATAGCCGCATTCTATCTAGCGCAACTTCTTCCCTTCGCAGCATTACACTGTCATTTCTCCCTAAAACTCAAACCTAACGACAGAATCAGCACGATCGGTGATTGTTGTAAAATGCAGTCTAGCTACTGTTGCTAACTTGCGAGACGCGTTAAATAATTAAAAGAGCTATTAAAAGCACAAAATCTGCGCAAGAGATGTTGTTCGCAAGGCGGCACGCGCTCCGAAACCGAAACCGAGACAAGCAAATTATAGCCTACACTTGGGTTTAATGTGCGTGTCTAAACGATCAAATGTACACAAAAGTATGTCAAAATGACCGGCTTGGAGATTCACTAAAAACAGTTTATGTCTTAAATGGACGTAGTTATGGAAATAGTTGGGAGAATATGGTGCATCAGATCAGTAGCAGATCTGCACTCGGTCTTAAAGGGGCCGCAGTCTAGTAAACATGCGGACGATTGCGCCATTACTGCGAATCAAACAACAAGAGAAAAATCACTACAAAGCTCTTGAAAGAATAACTTCAGCTTTATTAAGCATTAATCTATTTATGAAAAATTATGCAGTGTTATTTTACATTTGATTACTTTTTTAGATTTCTTTTTAGACTAATATATATATATATATATATATATATATATATATATATATATATATATATATATATATAACAAAAAGAACCGATAAGAATACAGTTAAAGTACCGGATCGATAAGCAGTATCGGTAAGAGTAGGAATACCGTTAAAACCCTTTACTCCCCGGTCAATACTCCGACAACAGCCCAGACATGAAGCTACTTCAGCCACCATTCTCCCCAGTCCCTGGTAAGATGCCAAGCCCTGGTCTTTCGTCGGAGATGGCATCCGACTCAGAGACGGAGGTAGAGCCTATACCGCGCCTGAGCTAGAGACTCAAAATAGTTCGTTTGGCAGCTCAGTGAAGCACTTTAAAAAAATTTTTTTTGTTTTTTTTTGTTTTATTTACCTACACCTTATTCTTGTTTAAAATCATTTACATAATATGAATGTATATAGAGCGTGATAAAAAGGTGACCTTGAAATTGTGGCGTTAAAGGTGACGCGAGGCGAGAATTTTCGGTGCACCCAAATTTTGTGCTGGTGCACCTAAATAAAAAAGTTAGGCGCACCAGTGCAACCAAGGCAAAAAGTTAGTCTGGAGCCCTGGCCTGTGTGGTGACGTGTAACACAGACGCGCTGCGCAAAAACACTACGTAAACTAACTAGAGGTCGAGAGAGAAGGAAATAAATAGTGGAATAAAGTCGTTATTTTTGTTTGTTTTTGCGCACAAAAAGTATTCTCATCACTTGATAAACTTAAGATTGAGCAACTGTAGTCACTTGGACTATATTAACGATCTCTTTAATAACTTTTCTGGGCCAGCAAGTTTGGGCCACCTAACAGCCTATGGAGGGGTGATCCAGCACTCAGATTTAATAAAAAATATCTTAATTTGTGTTCCGAAGATGAACGAAGGTCTTACGCGGTTGGATCAACATGAGGGTGAGTAATTACTGACAGAATTTACATTTTTGGGTGAACTATCCCTTTAATACATGTGTTAAGAGAACACAAGTTGTTATATGGATTTGAAATGTACTGTACGTGTAGAGAACACAACGTGTTACATATTGTAAAGTTTTATATCTTATTGAATGTGTTAAGAGAACACAAGTTGTTATACAAGTCTTTTCTGCTTTAAATATAGCCAATACAGAAAATAAAACAAGCATGCAATGTCAACTTAAGTTTGTTTTTTATTGAATTGGATGTGAATTTGATTTTAAATGGATCATTTGGTCACTAGTCATTTCAATGATTTAGTGTCAATTAAGAATGAAGCAGCACAAAATTTAAAACTTCTAAATACTTGTCTCTTCCATAGTTCTGAGAGTGTGAGGTTGGGTTAAAAAAAGTTTGCATTTGGGCCTTAAGTTCTTCAGTTAAGGGGCATTCAACTGGAGGAACTACAATTCCTGTCCACGGCTGGTCAGAGATACTGTCTGTGTCCCAGTCAGAGTCGTCGTCTTGTGCAATCTGTTAAAAGTTGGTTATAGTTTATGGACATTGGGGCAATATCTTGCATGAAAACGTCTCGGTTACTGATGTAACCCGCGTTCCCTGAAGGAGGGAACGGGAGACGTAACGTCGACGTGACGACGTAATTGGGATCACTTCAGGGAGCCCTATCAACTTCGAGTGTCTACAGAACGAGCCAATGAAAGTTGGCGTGCGTGAATCGCGTCACGCGCCCCCGCCCCGCCGCGCGGGTATAAACAGGAAGCGGGCGCACGCACACATTGTTTTTCGCTGAGGAGCCGAGATTTGTGACGGCCATGCAGCGATGGTCAGCAACGGTGGCGACGGGACGTTACGTCTCCCGTTCCCTCCTTCAGGGAACGAGGGTTACATCAGTAACCGAGACGTTCCCTTTCAGTCGCTCACGTTCGACGCAACGTCGACGTGACGACGTAATTGGGATCCCATGGAAAACGCCACGGTTGCTGCCACATCCAGCGTCCTACGCAAGACTCTCAGACCCCCAACTGCTGGGGCGGAAGACCTGCGTAGAGGGAGTTCAACTGCTGTTCCATTATACCCCACACAGCGGAACTCTTGGATAACACTGGGAAAGCGTACCTCTCCAGGGGAAAGAACGCTGCGGAGCCACATCCTGCCCGAAGGGAGGTAACATGTGGAGAATACACATATGGACTGGCCGAAGGGGCAGTGCGACATATGGAATGTCACTGGGGTGGTTCCACCCAAAGGGGGAGACACACCGGACAGTGACGGCAGAGCAGACTCTGCCAAGGGAAGACACGTCCGACTGCCGAAGGGGTGCGGAGGAACTCACACGGTTCGCCAATGGGGAACTTGACTGGAGTAAAAAGCGCACGTATCCGTTCCTAGGAAGGGAGTGGCGCAGCAAGCCGACACTAGAGCGGGAACTTCGGTGTTACCGGCTAGTAGAAGCGAGCACACAGGAAGAAACCGGCTCAACACGTAAGCTATAAAACCTAGCGAACGTGTTAGGTGTCGCCCAGCCCGCAGCTCTACAGATGTCTGTCAGCGAGGCGCCGTGAGCCAGCGCCCAGGAAGAAGCGACACTCCTAGTGGAGTGGGCTTTCAACCCAGGCGGGCAGGGCACGCCTTGGGCTTCCTAAGCCAAGGCGATGGCATCCACTACCCAGTGGGCCATCCTCTGCTTGGAGACAGCCTTCCCTTTCTGCTGGCCTCTGTAACAGACGAAGAGCTGATCTGAGGTCCTGAGGCTTTGCGTTCTGTCCACGTACAGACGCAGAGCGCGAACGGGACAGAGAAAAGCCAGGGCTGGGTCTGCCTCCTCCGAAGGCAGCGCTTGCAGGTTCACTACCTAGTCCCGGAAGGGAGTGGTAGGAACCTTGGGCACGTATCCGGGCCGGGGTCTCAGGATGACGTGAGAGTTATCCGGGCCGAATTCTAGGCACGATTCGTCGACCGAAAATGCATGCAGGTCCCCTACCCTCTTGATAGAGGCCAATGCAACCAGGAGAACTGTCTTACAGGACAGGATTTTTAACTCAGCTGATTGAAAAGGCTCAAAGGGTGGTCTCTGCAGTGCCGAAAGGACCAGAGACAAATCCCAAGAGGGTATAGAGAGTGGGCGAGGAGGATTCAGTCTCCTCGCTCCCCTCAGGAACCTGACGACCAGGTCCTGCCTTCCCAAAGACTTACCATCAACAGCATCGTGATGTGCGGCAATAGCGGCAACATGCACTTTAAGGGTGGAGGGAGACAGCCTTCGCTCCAGCCCTTCTTGCAGGAAGGAAAGCACGGCTCTGATCGAGCAAGATCGGGGGTTCTCCTCGTGAGAGGAGCACCAGTCAACGAATAGGTTCCACTTCAACGCATAGAGGCGCCTCGTAGAAGGGGCTCTAGCGGAAGTGATGGTGTCAACTACCGCAGGGGGTAGGTCACCTAGAACCTCCGCGTCCCGTCCAGGGACCAGACATGGAGTTTCCAGAGGTCTGGACGCGGGTGCCATAGGGTGCCCCGTCTCTGAGAGAGTAGGTCCTCTCTCAGAGGGATGGGCCAGGGAGGGGCTGTCGCGAGGAGCACTAGTTCCGGGAACCAGGTCCGGTTGGGCCAATACGGCGCAACTAACAAGACCTGCTCCTCGTCCTCCCTGACTTTGCACAAGGTCTGAGCAAGAAGGCTCACTGGGGGAAATGCATACTTGCGAAGGCCCCGGGGCCAGCTGTGTGCCAGAGCATCCGTGCCGAGGGTCCCCTCGGTCAGGGAATAGAACAACTGGCAGTGAGACGTGTCCGGGGCGGCAAACAGATCTACCTGATCGGTCCCGAAGCGCCTGAAAATCAGCTGGACCACCTGGGGATGGAGACGCCATTCTCCCGGTAGCACCTGCTGCCGTGAGAGCTCGTCGGCTGCACGGTTGAGCAGGCCCGGAATGAAAATGGCACGAAGCGACCTCAGATGCTTCTGACTCCAGAGGAGGAGATGGCGGGCGAGTTGTGACATGCGGCGGGAGCGTAGACCACCTTGGCGGTTGATGTACGCAACGGTCGCTGTGCTGTCCGTACGGACCAATACGTGCTTGCCTAGTAGCAGCGTTTTGAAGCGGCTCAGTGCAAGACGTACTGCTAACAACTCGAGGCAGTTGATGTGCCAATGCAGTTGAGGCCCCGTCCACAGACCTGAAGCTGCATGCCCGTTGTACGTGGCCCCCCAGCCGGTGGTAGAGGCATCCGTGGAGACCACAGAGTGCCTGGACACTTGTTCCAGGGGAACACCTGCCCGCAGGAACGAAGGGTCCGACCACAAGCTGAGAGTTTGGCGACAGTGCGGAGTCAGTTGGACCCGGCACGAACCGCTCTGCCACGCCCATCTCGGGACTCGATCGTGGAGCCAGTGTTGAAGCGGCCTCATGTGAAGCAATCCGAGCGGCGTAACCGCGGCTGCAGATGCCATATGCCCCAGGAGCCTCTGAAACAGTTTCAGTGGTGCCGCAGTTCTGCGTTTGAGCGTGCTCACGCAGTTCAACACTGACTGGACATGGGCCTCAGTGAGGCGCGCTGTCATGTCGATCGAGTCCAACTCCATACCGAGAAAAGAGATCCTCTGCCCGGGGGTGAGTTTTCTCTTTTCCCAGTTGACCCGAAGCCCTAAGTGGCTGAGGTGACTGAGCACCATGTCCCTGTGTTCGCACAACTGCTCTCTCGACTGGGCCAGAATAAGCCAGTCGTCGAGGTAGTTGAGGATGCGAACACCACGCTCGCACATGGGAGCAATGGCCGCCTCCGCGACTTTCGTGAAGACGCGGGGCGACAGGGCCAGCCCAAAGGGTAGGACCTTGTACTGATATGCCCGCCCTTCGAACGCAAAGCGAAGAAACGGTCTGTGTCGAGGGAGAATCGAGACATGAAAGTACGCGTCCTTCAGGTCGATCGCTGCAAACCAATCTTGGGGACGGATGCACTTGAAAATGCGTTTCTGCGTAAGCATCTTGAACGGTAGCCTGTGAAGGGACCGATTCAGGACGCGCAGGTCCAAGATTGGTCGTAACCCACCACCTTTCTTGGGTACAATGAAGTACGGGCTGTAGAAGCCGGTCTTCATATCGGCTGGAGGGACCGGCTCGATCGCATCCTTCGCCAGTAGGACTGCGATCTCTGACCTGAGCACAGGGGCATTGTCCGCCAAAACACGGGTGAACAGAATGCCCTTGAACGCAGGGGGGCGCCGGGCGAACTGAATCGCATAGCCGAGTCTGATGGTACGGATGAGCCAGCGAGACGGGCTGGGAAGCGTTAACCAGGCTCCCAGAGACCGAGCAAGCGGGACCAACGGCACCACAGACGTACCCGGGGTGGGGCAGCGCGGCGGAATGCAGGGACCCGACTCGGACAGCACAGCGGCCCGAAGTGGGGTCTGAGTGTGTGGTGCAGCACATACCTGCTTCCGTCGACGGGCAGAGTGAGTGTGCAGAGGCGTCAGTGCGTCCAGGACACAGCCACTGCTGCCTGCTGGCGATGAAAGAGGGGCTCGGGAGTGACAAGGCATGGCGGCGTCGTCGACTGCCAAGCGCGCCCTCTTGGGGCCCTGAGGTTTCAGAAATTACTTTTATTGAAATTGTGGGCGGAACAAAAAGAAAAGGAAACAAAAGATTCTCCGCCCGGCCCTCCACCGGGGGAAGGAGTGGCGCCTTCGCCATCTCCTGAAGAGCAACTTGATCCACCTCTGGGCCGCCCGTCTCAGGGTCGTTTGCACCGTCGCTTGCCTCCTGGTTTGGCAGCGGCCTGGACGGGCGGGGTCGGCTTCCTGCGGCTTGCTCCACGCTGAGGCCTGGATGATGGCTGCTGCTGCTGGGGCTTAGCGGGAGCGGAGGACGCCGCAGAAGGCCGACCACGGCGACGAGTAGACGGAGGGTCTGCGGCCGGCGGACGGGTGGGAGCAGCAGGGGTCCGCCGGGGCCGGATGGCCTCCGTCTGCTTCTGTGCGGCCGAGAACTGTTGGGCAAAGCTCTCGACCGCGTCGCCGAACAACCCAACCTGGGAAAGAGGGGCATCCAGGAACCGATATTTATCGGTGTCCCTCATATCCGCCAGGTTGAGCCAAAGGTGGCGTTCCTGGACCACCAGAGTGGACATCGCCTGACCAACCGAACGTGCGGTTTCCTTCGTCGCCCGTAGGGCGAGGTCGGTTGCCACACGGAGCTCCCGGAGGAGCTCTGGGTCAGAACCACCCTCGTTCATGTCCATGAGCGCCTGGGCCTGGTGGACCTGCAAGAGCGCCATGGCATGGAGGGCGGAAGCAGCCTGTCCACAGGCCTTATAAGCCTTAGCCGTTAAGCCGGACGAAAACTTACAGGCCTTGGACGGGAGGCGTGGATTACCCCGCCAAGAGGAAGCGGACGCCGGACACAGCTGCATCGCGACGGCCCGCTCCACCGGGGGGATATCCACATACCCCTTAGCTGCCCCGCCGTCGAGGGTGGCGAGGGGTGAGGAGCCACTAGAACGGCTTCGGGCACTATACGGTGCCTTCCACGTCCTAGTGAGCTCCTCATGCACTTCCGGAAAGAAAGGTACCGGGGCGGCGCACTGAGAACCAGCACGGCCCGCCCCAAGAAACCAATCGTCCAACCGAGAAGGTTCGGGACGTGGTGGAGGATTCCACGCAAGCCCGACCTTCTCGGCGGCCCGGGAAAGCATAGCGGTCCATTCTGGATCTGGCTCGGACGACGCTACACACCCCGAGGGGGGCAACGCAGCCGAGTCGTCATTTCCAGAGGACAGCTCCCCCTCCGATGCTGCGATCGACATCTGGTCATCAGCCGGAGCCCCAAAGGAAACGGTTGGTCGTTCCGGAGAAGGACCAAGGCGTCCACTAAGGGGCCCCAGTGGCGACGGCACTTGTGAGGCGTGAGGGGCCCGCGGAGGATGACTCGACGGGGAAGCCCTCACGGTAACCCTCAGACCACCCTGGTCATGCGCCAAAGTAGGTCTATTCTGCGGGGCAGAATAGACACTAGATCGGGGCATAGGCGAGGGGACTGCACCTCCCTTGAGGTAAGCGAGTCTCGATCTCAGCGCTGCGATAGTCATATTCCCGCAATGGGAACATGAACTATCCACAAAAGCTGCCTCAGCGTGTTGAATGCCCAAACACGAGAGGCAACTGCTGTGGCCATCTGCTGGCGCCAGGGAACGACGGCATCCAGAAACACAAGCGGAATGACATCTTGAAAAAGACGCAGGGTCACGCTTGTGTTGCTCTTTTAGTAAAAAATAAAAAAGGATTTAGAACTCTCTTTTTGTGTTGAGGCACCCAGGGGTAGCCGCAGTGTGAATGCACACACAGGGGAAACGCCCACCGAACCGACACACACACACACAAACACAGTGCTGTGAAAACAGCAGTTGAGAGCTGCAATGCTCACGGCCACCGCTGATCGCGCCGTCACACCAACACAGGAACAGAGAGAGATGATCCTCTTTGAAGTCTTCAAGGCTGATTCTCATAGACAAAAAAGTCTCACAGAAACTCGGCTCCGAAGTGAAAGACAATGTGTGCGTGCGCCCGCTTCCTGTTTATACCCGCGGGGCGGGGGCGCGTGACGCGATTCACGCACGCCAACTTTCATTGGCTCGTTCTGTAGACACTCGAAGTTGATAGGGCTCCCTGAAGTGATCCCAATTACGTCGTCACGTCGACGTTACGTCGAACGTGAGCGACTGAAAGGGAACATTACATACATTAAAAGACACAAATTCTTAAAATACCTCAGATTGGACTGGAGGAGTGACAGGGTTTTGCAGGAGTCCAATTTCCCACAACTGGTCTGGGCTTCGATTACTCTCTGTACGGAGAGGATGGTTATTCCACCCTCTAGTAAAGGAGTCAAGGCTGGCCTGGAGACGAGGCAGGAACACAAACTGACAACAAAAGAGGTGAAGGCTGTTGGTTGGCTCTAGCAATCCTTCCTCTTCAAGGCTGTGCAAAACATCATAATAGATGTTTGTAACTGCCATCCATATGTCACGCCAAAGGCGCTCAATGCTAAAAATGGAAGAGAAAACTGTGTGATGTTTAACACAAATCATTCTTAGAAACCGAACACTTTAAAATTCATATCAAGCTTTAACTAATTTATCTAGCTGCTTACCGCTGGTTATGCACGCTTTTTCCTGAGATGTAGCTTCCCCTGCCACAACCTCGCACAGAAAACATACATCTGGCAATCTCTACATTTTCAACTCCTTGGTCTCCTCGAACTCTAAATGCAAAAAATTAAATGACAAGATATTTTAGAAAAGAAACCTAACAGTATTTAAAAAACTTAACCATGTTTAAACAAGCAGGGATTCATTTACATTTAGCTTACACTTTTATCCAAAGTGATGTTCACAAAAGAAGCAATCATTACTGGAGGTAACAAAGCATTCATATACACATGATGTAAGTTGTCTTACCTCAATGGAAACCCATGTCTCTCCGCTGACTGAAGGAAAAAAAACGAGGGCAGTGGATGCCTTGTTATCTGTAGCAGCTCCAAGGTACATGATCTGAGACACATAAAGTAAAGTTAGACTTATGCATTCCATCAGGAATTTGATTTGTACAAAATTTATAGGCCAATAATGCATTAAAGAAAGAGAAAAATACCTTTCTGGAGTACCCATCAATGGCACCGAATATCACAAGGCCATATCTGATAAAAGATAATCTGTTATTACCAGTTGAAATGCGTGTGTAAACTGTAGAGAGAAACTCACATGCATAATCTGTAGAGAGAAACTCGCATGCATAATAAGTCATTTTTAAGGATTAAAAATATCCCAAAAAATCTTGGCCATTACTTATATTGCTTCATACATTTTCAAAGAATTTAAATAGAATTAGAAAACACAGAAACTCACAAATAATGACTTCACATAATGTAATGTGAAAGTCAAAGTCAACATAATTTTCACAGAAAGGGTCACATATACTTTTATCAGTAGAATTACATCAATGGTTTGACACGCATGACATACCTTATCAGCTTATGGTTTGTGTCTACGTGAACAACATGAAGAGGGCCCTTGACGGAATAAGTCCTTCTGACTACACATCTCAATTGTGTAATTCTTGAAAGTATTCCAGCAGAGTCCACTCGGTGCATGGAATCCCAAACTCTTGTCCATGGCACACAATGACCCAAGGCTTGTAGGTGTCCCTTCATCATTCTATGGCCCAGGTGTGGACTTTTAGCTTTGATTGACCTCACTAGGTTGTCAAGTTCTTCATCTGTGATTTTACTGTAGGTGTCCTTTAGAGAAATGCCATACTCAGCGAGGCGACGTTTGATTGTCCTTGTTGACACACCAAGAAGCTCGGCAATACATGGAACAGATAGCTGCATATTAACTAGGTAGTGAAGATGTTCTCTGGAAATAATCAACTTTGCGGGCCCCTTAACTCCAAATTCCACTTCAAGGGCAGTAACAGGTTCATTGTTATTGTCAATATGCCTATCCACTGTGTTTTTCAAGGTTGACAGTTCACCAAGGAGTTCCTCTGGGACTGAAATTTGATCATAGACTGATGAAATGAAGAGAAGCTCATGATCGCATAAAAACTGCAAATAATCTAAATCTAGGGGTAGGCGACTCATTGTATCCTGCAGTTTGGATAGCAGTCTTTCCATGATCATCCTTCCCAGCGGGTGACTTGTGGCATCATTAGGTCCATGGACCTAAAGATAAGAATTTATTTGATTAAATGTATAAAAAATGATTTACAAATTGATATGCGAGTCAGCTAAAGTTAAAACACCCTTAGGAGTTTGGCTGGTGTGTGCGTGTTGAGTTCTGTGCATGCATCTGTGTGTGTTTTGTGCACGATTGTTTCTTATTTGAGTGTTTTCACGATTCTGATCAGTAGGAAATGCTGCTCTATGTAAAAGCAGTTCGAGTTTGAGTCACTTATAACGTGCATTTGAAAAAGCAACACTAGTCGAACATCATCATTATCATCATCATTATTATTAATATACTTTATTATCATGAAAATACCCAAGAAGGTTTTAGGAATATTGATAAAATTATGTCCATATGCATTTCCCATAACTAGTATATTATTGCTTATTTTGGGTTTTCGCACGAGAGCGACCTCTAGCTTTCGGGTGCAACAGTATTTTACCTATTTCACCCACAAGCAGTTCATAAATCATGTACAATATAATGTCTGTTAAATCGTGACAGCCTTATTTGTGCTGATGCCTAGGTAAAGGTTGCAGTTAGTTACTCGGTCAAAGAACATACGGAACAAACAGAACATGGCGGATGCAGTCATAGATATCATATATAAACGCCTTTATATATGATATCTATGGATGCAGTAACGTACGTTATGCCTGAATGCTATTTCCACCACATATACGATATTGTGCCTTTTTTGCGGATTATATTTAAAGATTTCATATGCAAAAAGCCTCTCCATCAGGCCCATCTCCATCAAAAAAAATGAGATTATGATGTTCAGTGAAAGCTCTCCACACATAAAATAGACTAATTTATGTGTTACTCAAATAATTTTACTTCAAACCCCCCCTAAATACCACCCTCTGGCCGGTCTTAAGTATCTGTTATTAATAATATAGACGTCTAATAATAAGAAAGCGATCAATAATACATACCTGTGAACCATCACCCGCATGTCTCTGCTCCGCCATTTCGATCGATCCGATCGATCCATACGGTCTGGGGCTCGCGCTGATGACGTAACGAGAAGGACGCGCCTTCGTCATTTGTACACACCCTGGTACACACCCCAACCTCTTGACCCCTCCCCCACGTCAAATCAGGGACACAAAGCGAGGCGCAAAGAAAAATGAAGCGCAAAGGAAAGCTTGCGCCGCAGAGGCACGGATGACTGAAACGCGGATTTAAAGGAGCGGCGCAAAGGGAAATATGTGTTGCAAAGTCAATGCTGCTGAAGTTTTACTTTGCTAAACTTTATTTTTTCTCTCAGTGGTAACTTTTCTTTTGCAATTATTTTTTTTTACTTGCAAAACAATTTTTTTTTCTCAATACTCTATTTTTTTTGGCAAAACTTTTTTTTATTTTTTTTGCAAAAAATTTTTTTTTTTGCAAGACATATTTTTTGTTTGCAAAACATTGTTTTATTTTGCAGATATATGTGGCCCTATATTGACTCCATACGTCACTATATGTATACTCTGTCTGTCTCTAGCCTATCAGTCAATGTGTTGTGTAAATTTAAATGTAAGCCTAAATAGCCTATAACTAATCAAATCGCACTATAAATGTCACTATCTCAAAATCAAACTCCTCTCACAAAAACCCACGAGGTCAATATGCGTTGATTTCACTTTTATACAGATGTGTGATTGTGTGGTCTGTTCCCGACCGTGTCAATCAAACGCTGATTCGGCGGACCACACCTGATGAAACACTTAGTGAAACACTTCGAGGCTTCGTTTGGCCATAGTCACGTGACATGGGTGTTTTGAATCACGCTTCGGATCAGTGTTTCGAAACATCTGCGCTTCGGGATCTCGCAAAGCTTCGGAACGACTGTTTCGCGTCAGCCATCCCTATTTAGCACAAACAGGACTACCATGATATGTGAGCCACATGTATGTACATGTTTTCATTGTACATGTTTTCATCATCGCCTAGAGTTTTTTCTTCAAAATGATGTGAAAATCATCCTGCCTAATCATTCACATAAAACGATACATTGATTTAAGTTTTGCGAAACACTTTTAGTTTGGAAAGGCAATATGCGGATGGGGCGTAAACGATCATGCATATTTAGTAGTGCACACCTGATGAGACAATGCCCCTGCATACTTAATGAGCCATTCATTCAGGTGTGTCACCTATAGCTAACTTAAATATGCAAGCTTCATAAAAATGATCATTCTAGAAGAAAATTTCAGATGGCATTTAGAGGCTTTTGCATCTGAACTCTTCATACACACACACACACACACACACATATATATATATATATATACACACACATATATATATATATGCATACACATATATATACACACACACACACACACACACACATATATATATATACAGGGGTTAAATTGGGATTTATTATGTGGGGGGGCTCTCCCTAGGGGGGTCCGGGGGTCCGGGGGTAGAGGAATTACCTCTAAGGTTGCTGAAATATAACCTTATATGGAATCGTATTCTGAACGTTTAACCTAATAATTGTCATCTGTTGTGGATTAGCAATCAAGACAAGTCTATATAAAGCACCTACAGGCGGAGGCACTGACAAAATGGCTGAAAAAAAAAAAGAAGAAGAAGAAAAGATACCTTTTATTTATTTTTTGTTCATTCATTTAATTTTGATTAAAATTATTAGATTAAATTATTTCTATTTTTTTGTTTTGTTTTCTGACCTTTTTAATTATTTAATTTATACATTAATTTAACCAGCAACAAAAAAGAGTAATAAAGTGTACAATAAAGTACAATCAAAACCTTATATTATAATCACATTGCATTTGAATAAAGTTAAAGGTGTAATCTGCCGGTTGTCCTGCAGGTGTCCTCATAAATCTGTCTTCTTACGATGCACTTGGGGATGTACGATTACTCCAGAGCACTCGTAGATCTACGAAGATTTTCAAGTGCTACTTAAGCTACGATGCTTTTGGGAAACAGACCATAATATTAAATCAGTCGTATGATCGTTTTTACGATCAACTTAGGCTTACGATGCTTTTGGGAAACGCAGCCCTGATCAGTTTTTCCCCTGCCAAAACAGGGATTGAAAAAAATTTCCTGTTTTAGGTGCTGATGCGGTGGTGACGCGTTCATGTAAGGGTGGCGCTGCCAATAAGCGCCTAAAAGCTGTCACAAAGAACCGGCAAAAGTAATGATTATGAATATGTAAAATATAGCAAGGACATTTTAATTGTTTATTAATGAACAAGTGTTTTCTAAAAATTACACATGCAGCAGTTTGTTTACTTTTTGAATTGTTCTGTTTAAAAGAAGACATTTCAAGCTTTCTATATTTCTCAGGTCTGTGAGGAGTTTCGGTTCATTTATGAGACGCGCTCCAGTTCACGCGCCGGCGCCTTCATTAATTAATACAAAACGAAATTCATTTTAAAGAAAGGCTTTGTGCTTTCTATGGAAGCTTGTTTCCGCCACTGAATAATAAATAAATAATAATAATTGTGACTTTTTATCTCACAATTGCGAGTTTATATCACGCAATTCTGACTTTATTTCTCAGAATTGCGAGATATAAACTCACAATTGTGAGAAATAAAGACAAAAGACGGACTTTTTTTTTTTACATCAGAATAGTTTATATCTCACAATTCTGACTTTATAACACGAAATTTCTACGAATATCATGCAATTCTTACTTTATATCTCCCAATTGCGACTTTATTACTTCATATCTCGCAATTCTGAGAAAAAAAAGTCACAATTCTGACTTGATATATCGCAATTGTGAGAAAAAAAGTCAGAATTGTGAGATAAAAAGTTGCAATTATTATTATTTATTTATTATTCAGTGGCGGAAACAAGCTTCCATAGCTTTCAGAGCGCTCACGTCCGTAACATTGTTTTTTCCTCATAAGTGCGAACATGAAAAATAAAATAAAATGAATATGTTATGTTCTGTGGAGAGTATCTGGTGGGTAGCCTAGTATTACTTTTGGTTTGCGCAGTGTAATTCACAGAATTACAAAAAAAATATTTTGCCACCTAAAAGTTAAAGATTTTTTGTGTCACGTCCACGGCATGTGTAGCCTATTTCCCTCATATTAAATATTAAACGCATGTGTAGACTGATATTTTTCTAATGTCTGGACTCCTTTATTAAGGGAGTATGTATATCTAAACAGTTGCAATATATTGGTATTAAATGCATTTTCTGAGAATTTATATTTCAAGTTTTTACTGCAAATGTCACGTCCTGTCCATAACGCTGGAATTGACATCACTTGATTACACATTGTATTACATTACATATTATGATATAGTGACCCATACAATGTGCCAAACATATTTTCCTTATCTTGTCGTTCAAGGCCAGGGCACTTTTTGTACAACCAACGTTGTGCTGAACTTGACAAAATTGATGCGGCGGCGGCCAGCAGCTCGTGAGTTTTTTTTTTTTTTTTTTTTAAGGCAGTTGAAGGTTCTGGAACTTTTGTGCGCTTCCACATCCCGCGCAACGGATCTCCCAGGAACATTCATTATATATTGCTGCGTACATTTATCCGTGTCTGAGTTTTGAGTAGTAGCCTAAGATGTGCATGGCATGCGCGAGCGGTGCGCGATCATGGTCGACTGACAACGAGATTAAGCAGCTGAACAAGAATACGGCCGTGTTCCGATTGTTCTCATCTCAGTTCCGCCGAGACAAAATAGACATGCCATTTAAAAAATCCTTCATTTATTGTCAGAAATATGTTTTCCAAAGCATCACTTTCATCAAATTTTATGTGACATAATTTCCATTAGGCAACTGACTGTAAACAGGCACATCAGGACACAAATGAGCAGGCTTATGTGCCGGGGCTGAGCCCCGGAGAGCCCCGGCCCAATTTAACCACTGTATATATATATATATATATATGTGATGCGATCTGGGAAAACCCGTCGGATGTCGCGCTGGGCCGTTTTCAGTAAATTCCAAAATAGTTTGAATGTCAGGTTTTTTTGTCCATTTTTTTTTCCATTAAATTATTATTCTATAACATAGTGTCTAGCTCTGAAATGTATTGTTGAAGAATGTCTTTCCAGTGGAATCGCATTCCGTAACCCGACTCCTCTTTCTAGAGGATAACACATTATGACCCTGCATGAAGCTGCAGCCAAAGCTTCTCTGCAAGAGATAACGGGAAGCGCAACGTGACAGACATTCCAACACACACATTAACGCACACACATACACTAACTTTGGACATTAAACTTAGAATATAAGCATGTAACTTTTCATATACTCCTGAGTGTTTTCCTAGGTTATATTCCCTTCGTGTATGACATTTATTTGAAGGAACGAACTGGTAAATGCTTCTATTCATGCATGTGATTGTAACTAGGTGTTCCTACAATCTTCATATGACAAGTTTCATATCTCTGTAAACCTCGCAATCTAACAGAGTCGGATTTCGATAGCAGAATACAATAATGTACATTGGTTTACACTTTTCATATTTCTGGAGCTGAACAGCTTACTCTCATCTCCTCATGAATAATTCGAGTGGGCGTTGTCTGACGAGACAAAGAACTTCTTCCCGCTCTGAAATCTCTGAAGGTGATTGGTTGTTCGCGCGAACAGAGGCGTCAACCTATCTTTTCCATAAAAGACCGACCCAGGAAATCTTCAATGAGCACTTTTACGAACCATCTTCGTCAGCGAGAAGATCCACATGGCTCCCTTTTAGGGAGCATCTCGGTGATCTCTCATCCTGAACTTTAGTTTCACTTTCTCCCTTTCATCCTCTCCCTCTCTCATCTGTTATTCCGTTTAGTCTTGTATTTGTCTTTACTGTTTGTATTGTTATATGCATACTCATGTAAATTGTAGAACTTGTATTCCTTAGTTCGATGTAGTAGCCTATTAGTCAAATTATTAAAGACCCATTATATCCTAGATTGTCTCTGTATAAGTGTTCATTTTACAAGTCAATGAAATGACGATCAAGTTACGCTTTACAAATGCGCTACTGTTAAGTAACCAACATTTTATAAGAACAAGAAAGTAATTTTCTTGGCCAGAAAATATAGCTTTCTTCGAATTATAAGAAAGAGATAATTTTGTTGAGAAGTTGATGGAATTGATTTTACGACCAGTTTGCGGGACAAACAACTGTTTAATTAATACATTAATTTCCCTTAAAATTATTCTGATTAATTGATCTGAAAGAGGGACATTTTGGTATATTAATGATTGAATTATAATTCATTGTAATTGAACATTGATGTATACGAATAAGTCTAAATTTCAGCTTCAATAATTTATTAATATTGTAAGAATATAGATGAATCAACCCGATTCACAATTTTGATTCCCTATAATCATTTGAGCTAAGTCATATTCCTTACAGAGATAATTAAAGGGATAGTTCACTTTGAAATTAAATTTTGGTATGTTTTAGCTTACCTCAAGGGCATCCAAGATGTAGGTGTCTTTTTTTCCGCAGTAGTTTCAATTTTGATGTTTTTAGGTCAAACGTTCTTGTCTGACAGTCATATAATGCAGGTCTATGGTTACTGTCTCAAAGAACATGCACAGAGTCCAAATTAAAACAATTCCCCATCGTAAGTACACATTGATGGCCTAAGACACGAAATGAGCGGTTTGTGTGAGAAAACGAGTCAGTATTTATATCGTTTAAACTTCTTTACACAACCACGTCAAAGTGATCTGAGGGCGCGCAAGATTTCTGGTGTGTCACTGACGTGTACGCAGACTGGTGCATAGATATATACAATAGATGCCGCCTTGGCTATGACAGTTGATTGATTGGAACGAATGCCATAGCCAAGGCGACATCTAGTGTAAACATCTATGTACCAGTCTGCGTACACGTCACACACCAGGAAGCGCGCGCGCCCTCAGATCGCTTTGACGTGGTTGTGTATAAGAGGTAAAAACTATATAAATACTGACTCGTTTTCTCACACAACCGCTCGTTTCGTGTCTTAGGCCATCAATGTGTACTTACGATGGGGAATTGTTTAATTTGGACGATGGGGAATTGTTTTAATTTGGACTCTGTGCATGCTCTTAGGGCGCTTTCACACTGGCAGTTTAGTGCGGACCAGGGCACGGTTCGCATGAAAAATCGGTAATATGAACGCTGTCATCGGACCCGGGTGCGCACTAGAGTACCGAACCCGAGACTACCTGGAGGAGGTGGTCTGAGCTCGGTTGCTCACGAACCGTGGCGCTGTTCGCGTTAATGTGCAAGCAACACGGACTCGGGTGCGCGCTTGTTCAGGAAGTATAGTATCCCGCGCATGCGTATCACTGTCGATATCATTGTTTCCTCACACACGACAACCTAAAAATATCAAAATTGACACTACTACGGAAAAAAAGACACCTACATCTTGGATCCCCTTGAGGTGAGCTAAAACATACCAAAATTTAATTTCAAAGTGAACTATCCCTTTAAGTGATTAATTTAGTGATGATTGATCATTATTAAAGACACCTGATGTTAACAAGCAGAATCACTGAAGGAGAAAATCTCAAATTGTAAGCCACCGTTATGGTGATGGGTGTTTGCATTAGTTGGGCTCTTGACCCTAATATTATTAACTTTAGATTTTGTTTGGCTGCTGTATCTGAGTTATAACTGCCAGATGAACAAAGAAAAAAAGTGATCTGATGGTGTTGGTTATATTATGACAATCATCATTTGAACTTTATGTTTGATTTATGTTGTTGTTTACAGCATAACTGTGATTCTGCATAAATATCCAGAATTTTAGATATAATATAAAGGATTTCTTAACCCCCTGAGGTCAGCGGTCTCGCCGGCGATACCAGCTCTCTTTTTTTTTTATCAGTGTAAAAGAAACTCATAAATACTCTGTTGACTTTGATTTTCCAAAGGAGTTTCATACATCAATCGATTCTGTTAAATGTGTATTATTTTTGTGTATACTCACAATAAAAACAAAGTGTTGTGCTTTTTGCCAAATAAAGAAAAATAAACATGATGCGAGTTCTGCTTTCTCTCTGTCAGTGAAGTCCATTCTGAAACGCGTCCGAAAATGAACAATAACTCAGCGAATACTCAGTCAAACAGGCATACAGACACACAGGCATGAAGCTTGAATTCTCTTCTTTTAAATGAAGTAATTTATATAAAAAACAAATATTCTCATCTTGTGAAATCTGTATTAAAAGAGAGCGATTCCAGTCGAGCTCATTACAGCTGATTCAAATGTAATGTTACCCCGCCCACGGAGAGCGCGTGCTATTCAAAGGCAAATGTCTGAGGCAATCCACGGCGCAATCCTGTGAACGCCCCCATATCAGCTCGAGAAAACACAAGTTTATTCAGATCATTACTTGTTTACACCGTCTCGCAGCGCTGTGAGGAATAATAATAAAGGAAAATGTCCCTCAGAAGTGCGGGTATTTCGAGGAGCAAGGATCAGACTGAGCCGAGGAATACAGTAGCCTAGTAAGTTTTTTTCCCTTCTCACGTGAATCGGGTTTCTGTTTATGAATGAATGAACGGCAGAGATGCGCGCTGTTTACCACAGCTCGCAAAAGACAGTTTAAATTTAAATCGCGTGTGTGTGAATGAATGATGATGTTTTAGCAAACTGTATTGCTATACTGAGATGAGTAAAAATCGACTGAAATATGTTGAAATAAAATGTAGGCTATTTGTATAAGCAACGTATTAAACTGCAAATTAACATTTATATGCCCTAATATTTCATAAGAACAACGTTACAGTCAGGCGAAATATGAAAGACAACATTTTGTTGACTAGATTTGGGTACAGTTTTTACTGTAGAATATACTGTAAGATTACACTTGAATTGTTGTTGTAATTGTAACCTTTTTAATAAAAAATATATATTTACAAGGTAGATGTAAACAAACTATTAAAAGGTAAATATAATTTTTTTCTTTAAATAATTTGTATTGTGTTTTATTAGTAACAAATTTGGGGAGAGGATAAATATTCCAAAAGTGAAAATACAGTATGAGAATTAACTGCACAATTACTAGACATGTTTACCTGGGATATTATACAATTTGCAAGCACAATTTGTGGAAAAAACCCCCCAAAAAATGTATATAAAATATTTGTGTATAAATATATACATATATATACATACACATATATATATGCATACACACACACACATATATATATACATATATATATATATATATATATGTGATGCGATCTGGGAAAACCCACCACATGGTGAAATTTTACCTATTACAGGTTTTGATATCATATGGAAGCTGGTATCAAGCCCTTTCCAAATCTGTTTTTATTTTTATCATAGCTTGTTGGTAGCAAAAGTTATGTTTATCTGAAGTCGGCCGATCGCTATGATTTTCTGGAACGGAATTTTGAGAAAAACAGGTTTAATTAACGGTCACCGTCGGGACGCTTGTCCTCCATCTCGCGATTGTTACAAAACTGCGTGACGTTATAGTTTAAACAGGATTGGCGCGAAATGCGCACTAATACACATTCACTGTACATGTTATGTGGTTAAACTATCTTTGTAGTGTTAGAGACGGACAGGTGTATGGGATATACGGCGATTGTTTGTTTTTTTCACCTCTGCCGGGCATTAGATAAAATGGTCGCATAGAATGCATTAGAGAAAGAGAGTATTTTCAGCTTGACACTATAAATCGCTGTTTTTCTGCACTAAACAAGGGAATTTTGCCAAGATATTTTCAGAGATAAGAGAAAACCCAGATAGCAACATTGTTTCGGCCCGGATCCGGCCCACATCTGGCACTTGTGGAATGCGGATCTGGCCCACATGCAGCGTGGAATGACGGCCCTTGGGTGGCCCACTCCTGTTGGCCAGATCTGGGCCACAAGCAGGCCATAGCAATGCCACATCTCAGCCAAGAGCAAAGAAATAAACCAGAACTGGACCTTATCTGAGCCACAAAATCTGTGTATATTAAATATGGAGTAATCTCAGCCTTAATAAGCCTGTTAACAAGCAGAATCACTGAAAAAAAGAAGAGAACAGAAAAAGAGACGAGCAGAAACACAAGAACTATAACTGACTTCAGCCACAGTCTTGGATGAAATCGACTGAAGAGAAAAGAAGACATTAAATCTGTGAAGATCTCAGCAGAGGAGGATTAAACAACTCCACAAACAGCATTACCAGCTTCACTTATTACTAACCAGACTGACTTTATTTCTGTCAGACGTCTACAGAAGTTTTTATTGAGAATTAACAGAGGTTTAACTCTGTTTCATTTGAAGTCACCATAAGAGTGACTAGTGTTTCCATTAGTTGGGCTCTTAACTCTTAGTATATCTTAACTCTTGACTTTTTTGGCCGCTGTGACAGTGTGTTTGTCAAACACATTTACAGCAGCAAAGAAAGCTAAAGTGAAATGAGATCAGGTGATGATGGTTACCTGTTGATGATTTTATAATCATCATGAAATAACCTTTCACTGATGTCTTTGGAATCTAACAATTGTGTTGATCCATTAATATTTTCACATCACAAATCCTGTGTTTCTGCAGCATGAGATCTAGCAATATTATAACTGTCAGTTTAAAGCTTTTAACAAACATGAGATAAAAAATTTAACTTATGCTGACACACACAGATATCAACAATCAGCGTATGAATCTCAACAATGGTGACAATCACAAATATTTAGATAAAAATAATTCACATCACTGAAAAGCTACTAATTCACAACAAAAACAACAGCAAAAAATAAAAGCAAATATTTAGAAGCAAACAAAATTATAGGACAATTCAGCTGCATAATTTATTCATGTTGCAATGCATGCTGGGAGTTTTTTACTATGCTGGTACCCAGCATGCATTGCAGCAAAGTACTTTTGATTGTCACCATTGTTGAGATTCATACGCTGATTGTTGATGTCTGTGTGCATCATATTAAACTGACTTTTTCGTGCTCATGTTTGATAAAGTCTTCTAACTTATTGATATTATATTGTTGAATCTCATGCTGCAGAAACACAGAGTTTGTGATGTGACATTATTAATGGATCAACACAATTGTTACATTCCAAAGACATCAGTGAAAAAGGTTATTTCATGATGATTATAAAATCATCAACAGGTAACCATCATCTGATCTCGTTTCACTTTAGCTTTCTTTGCTACTGCAAATGTGTTTAACAAACACACTGTCACAGCAGCCAAATGAGATATAAGATATATTAAGAGTCAAGAGCCCAACTAATGGAAACACTAGTCACTCTTATGGTGACTTTAAATGAAACACATTAGAGTTAAACCCATTAATTCTCAATAAAACTTTTGTAGACGTCTGACAGAAATAAAGTCAGTCTGGTTAGTAATAAGTGAAGCTGGTAATGCTGTTTGTGGAGTTGTTTAATCCTCCTCTGCTGAGATCTTCACAGATTTAATGTCTTCTTTTCTCTTCAGTTGATTTCATCTAAGACTGTGTCTGAAGTCAGTTGTAGTTCTTGTGTTTCTGCTCGTCTCTTTTTCTGTTCTCTTCTTTCCTTCAGTGATTCTGCTTGTTAACAGGCTTATTAAGGCTGAGATGACTCCATATTTAATATACACAGATTTTGTGGCTCAGATAAGGTCCAGTTCTGGTTTATTTCTTTGCTCTTGGCTGACATGTGGCATTGCTATGGCCTGCTTGTGGCCCAGATCTGGCAAATAGGAGTGGGCCACCCAAGGGTCGTCATTCCACGCTGCATGTGGGCCAGATCCGCATTCCACAAGTGCCAGATGTGGGCCGGATCCGGGCCGAAACAATGTTGCTATCTGGGGTGCGAGAGGACAGCTACTATCCTGATCATTCATTTTGATACAGTAAACAGCTATGGAGCCAGAATTGGCTATTGTCATTCATTTTTATGTTTTATATTTTACTTGAGGACATGGTGAGGATGTTTTAGCCCCGGCGCTGCCAGGTCATGTATTTTCGGTTTAGCCCTGTTTGAATACAAAACCCAATTGAATATAAAAAGTCCAGTATTTCTCGCGCTCGTCATTGGCAGCTGTCACAGTTGCCAGGCGACAAGAACAGTCCTTCGTAGGCTAGACCGGTCCGAGCGCGTCAGATGCGCCCTTTGATATGGGACGCTGCTGTAGTGAGCAACAATTTGTTAATATTGTGACTAATTTTGTTACTTTAATTTTCGGAACTGCATATTTCGTTAAGTATTCACTTACAAATGTGAAGTAACCTACTGAAGTACTTTTTTCCTCACATCACAATATGATTACATTAAACTACACAAAAGTAGCTATATAATGTAACAACCAGATATTACTGTATATTGAAAATATACAGAAGTAAAATGCAACATATACGCAGTAATGCAGTAGTAGCCTAATATAAATGCAGTAGTTATTAAAAGTACTTTTTTCAGAAAGCCGTCGATTGAATCAGCCCTGCAAACCTGTTGGTTGACAACTTAGTGGATAGTGGAAATATGCACTCAAACGCTCTGGAGACAATCCCAGATGATGTCCCACCAGCAGGAGGCCTTACCAGGGGCAGCCCATCCCGGTCCAGCAGCTCAGCTCAATAGAGTCTACATCATTTTTTTCTTATTTAAGTATTGTAAAATTAAATGTTTATGTTGATTTTGATATGTTTAACGTATTTTGTAAATAGTTGGAAAAAGTGCTTTAATGTAGCCTATAGAACAAATGATTTTCATTTACCAATTTTATTTGAAAAAATTAAAAGGTATAGAATTTGTTTCATGCAGAAAGTATTACTGTCATTACAAAAATAAACAATGTCCAGAACAATTCATTCTCTTTTATTTACACAATTAAAGTAGCATAAAAATAAATGTACATAATTTTTCTTTAAAAAAATAAAAGTGAAAAAAGTTAAACAAGAATATGTAGAACATTTTTCAATCATTCTCTCAAGAAGAGAAAACAGCCTGTCCATCCTCTCCCTTCTTTCCTGTGCACTCCTCGCCTCTGCCTCCCTCTGTAGTTGCATTTCTTCTCTGATCAAGTTCAAAAACCCGTCCTGTCTCGCCGCCTTCGTGCTGGTGCTCCTGCTGGTGCTACTGGTGGTGCTGGTGCTGCTGCCCCTGGCTCCTCCACACCGTGGGCACCCACTACTGAACTCGGCCCTGGTGTGTCCTCAGGGATTGAGGCGATGAAGACAGGGGGGTTGGTGCATTGCCTCTGTCCCAAAACCTCATCCATGAGGACAAACCAGGGCCAAGTTTCAGCAGTGGGTTTCCCACTCACACTCCTGTCCCAGGACACTTGCAATCCTAAAGGCAGAGCAAATGAACCATGGCTTGTTAACAACAACAGAACAATACATTTCAGCAAAGATGTGTGTATTACTTTTCATATATATATATATATATATATATATATATATATATATATATATATATGAAGAGTTCAGATGCAAAAGCCTCTAAATGCCATCTGAAATTTTCGTATAGAATGATCATTTTTATCAAGCTCGTATATTTAAATTCAATAATTTCACTTAAATGGCAATGAAGATTACCTATTAATTGTCATTTAAGTGAAATTACTGAACTTAAATACACAAGCTTGATAAAAATGATCATTCTATAAGAAAATTTCAGATGGCATTTAGAGGCTTTTGCATCTGAACTCTTCATATATATATATATATATATATATATATAAACCCATTTTTTCCTGAATTGTTCTAAAAAAGCAGAAAAGGGTACTTAACACAGAGGAGCAATCTTAAGTGCATTGTTAACACTGCAAAATATGACACATCAAGACATGCATACAAAATACTTAAGAAATCATATTTCTGTATACTAAAATTTGGTTAAAACCAAATAGCATGACAGCACTACAAAAACACATAAAAGTGAAACCCCATTGCCTTATCTACTGCTTTCCTTATTGTTTTGGGCTTTATTGGGTGAGTGACATTTCTTATAATACACAAGTGCAAATACTACAAATAGGTCGTTAAACTAATAACGTTATTACCACAAGTTTTGCCTAAAACTACATGATAAATGTAGCCACGCAATGGTGACGAAGGAGTTAAGAAGAAGTTTATAAGAAATTTAACTCTGGTTTCGCTAGCTATTTGAGTAAATTAAAACATAATACTTACATTTAAATGTGAATTTGCTGTCCACCACCGATCTCTAGTCTCGGCCGCCTTTAAAAATAAGTAAATAAATGCTGTCGTCAACGGCGCGCAATGACTTATGGGGTAGAATAGGTCGCTAAGTGTCCATTTATGTATCCTTCTTTTCACGGGGAAACGAAGGGTGCATTTGGCGTCGCTTTTGAATCAGGGAAGCCTTCGTCGCGGCGCGATGACGCAACCGGCCTTCAAATACGGACTTCGGAGGATGCAGAACTGAATTGGGACAGCCTTCATCGAGCCGCGGTGACGCAATCGGCCTTCAAATGCGACCTTCCAAGGATGCAGCCTTTGAATTGGGACGTCCTTCGTCGCGCCGCGGTGACGCAATCGGCCTTCAAATACGGCCATCCGGCCTTCAAATACGGCCTTCGGAGGATGCAGCCTTCACTTTGGGACACAGCTTACAGACGGTAGTAAACTGAACAGATCATTCTGATTCGCGAACCGATTTAGACAGATCTGCCGACTTGTTTCATGAAGTCTTTGAACAGAATCGACTCAAAAGAGTGATTCATTTGTGAATTGAGCATCGCTCAAGCCCAGAAAAAAGATACAGTGCGCTTGGAATAAACGCATAACAACACATATTGCATTAAAATAAAGTTAAGAGAGGAACGTTGCCCAACGTAACGAAGTAAAAGTAGGCTACATTTTTTTCATTAGAAATGTACTCGAGTTAAAGTAAAAGTACCCACATTCAAATCTACAATTTTTCCAAAAAAATACTCAAGTAAATGTAACGAAGTAAATGTACTTCGTTACTACCCATCAGTGAGACACACAAAACGCCAGCAAAATAGCTCAAAAAGGGAAATATATAATTAATCATGAAAAGTTATAATTGTGTATACATGTATAAAATATTTAGATCAGCTTTCAGAATTAATTGTAGCAGAATTAATTTTAGCAAAAGCAAAAACAATCTCTGGCACTTTAATTTCCTATTATCACTGTAAAGCGGCTTTGAAACAATCTATATTGTTAAAAGCGCTATATAAATGAAGGTGACTTGACTTATACCTGTTTATTTATTTGTTTGGTTGTTTACTTATTTTCTTTTCACCCTGTATGTATCATAAACATAAATAAATCATACAAAAAAGAAAACCCATATTCAGTGACCATAACTCGTTATTCAGCTAGAAAAAATTATTCTAGAGAGGAGCATTTTGATAATTATATGCACCACATTACATATTCATTATAATTTTCAATGTTCAATATTTGATGCATGTTTGAATAAAATCAGTAAACAGTTTTTTTGACAGCCACCATAGAAATATGATTATGTAATTGTAAAGTTAGTATAACTTTATTATTATTATTTTTTAAAAACATCCTTGAATGTAATTTAAGTGTTTGTATACACATCAGTAAATTTTAACCTTCAATATTATATTAATGTAGTACAAACTGACTCCCATGTGTAGTTTACAGCATTATTTGAGAGATTTTCTTTCCTTGAGAACATTTGCCATGTACTTTATCTAATATAGTATATCCAAAACAATCGATATCGAATCGTGGCAATACTCAGCAAACTATATTGAGAAATGTCAAAATGTTTGGTAACATGGTTGCAAAAAATGTGAGCCAGTTATAAATGTAAAATAAAACATTAAAATATTTAGTTGGACCTGATGTTGACAATCAATATAACAGTTCCTCAAACCTCCCTTTACTGACCATTTGTGGTTAACTAACAAGAAAGAAAATATTCTTCTATTTCATAGTTTACCCGTTTATCTAAATGTCAAGAAGTGCTTGAATGTTTCTACCATGAATGTTCTTCAGCATCATGAATGAATGAAGAATAAACACCAACCTCTTTGTTCTTCAGGATCTTCAGTGTGTTTCATTCTGCAGGGTTCTGGATCACTCATGTTCTCACTGTCCTCTTTAATAAACTCAGTCTTTGCAGATTTCAGCTCTTCCTGATGCTCGTCTTCACTTGTAGACTGATGGGAATATTCCAGCATTTATAGGAGAATTACAGTAGGAGGAGCTTCACTGATGATGTGATTGCTGTGGGAGGAGCTTCACTGATGATGTGATTGATGTGGGAGGGGCTTCACTGATGATGAATTTCACTGTAGGAGGAGCTGAAAATCAAAGTTATCAGTTACTGAGTTTGTTTTAATACTAAATGACATATCTAAGCATTTATGTCTGTATCTCTATATAGAAACCAACCAAGCGTGCCGCACAAGCCCTGAAAAGTGAAGCCAAAACGTCTCAATCGCCCCCCGGTGACTGGTCCTAGAATAGGTCATAAGCCCCGCCTCCCTGTGTTATTCAACGGGACTTGAGACCAACTAAACAATTTAATTACACTTAATATCTTTTTTCCGAAGGTGGTTTCTGTCATTTACTGTAGTTTTTTTATCACGCTGATGTAAATTCAAGTGTTCGTTTTTAAAATAAGTTTGTTTTTAGTTAGTTATTTGATGCTATAAAAACGGTGATGTGACGTCATGATTGACAGCTGTGGTTGACAGGTTCTCTGAGCGAAGTAGTCACTGAAGCACCAACAGACTTTCGGGATCTTCGGAGGACTGAGGAGATTGGAGCTTTAAACTTAATATCTAAATTTCTATAATTAATTATTTCACACCGAGAGTGAGGGCGGGGCCTTGATTTCGCGGCTTTACTTCCTGCTCACTACTGCGCAGGTCTGGTCCCGAGATCGCTACTGCGCAGACTCAAGTTCCAAGATGTCAGCGCAATATCGGGACACTGGCGGCTTCACTTCTCACCAATGGAAGAGAGCGAAGGGGTGTCGTCCATATTTTTTTACAGTCTATGAAACCAACAATTATCCTC
>NC_138725.1:32317836-32433430 GCF_965113295.1 Leuciscus leuciscus | reverse complement strand
ATGTCTTTGGAATCTAACAATTGTGTTGATCCATTAATATTTTCACATCACAAATCCTGTGTTTCTGCAGCATGAGATCTAGCAATATTATAACTGTCAGTTTAAAGCTTTTAACAAACATGAGATAAAAAATTTAACTTATGCTGACACACACAGATATCAACAATCAGCGTATGAATCTCAACAATGGTGACAATCACAAATATTTAGATAAAAATAATTCACATCACTGAAAAGCTACTAATTCACAACAAAAACAACAGCAAAAAATAAAAGCAAATATTTAGAAGCAAACAAAATTATAGGACAATTCAGCTGCATAATTTATTCATGTTGCAATGCATGCTGGGAGTTTTTTACTATGCTGGTACCCAGCATGCATTGCAGCAAAGTACTTTTGATTGTCACCATTGTTGAGATTCATACGCTGATTGTTGATGTCTGTGTGCATCATATTAAACTGACTTTTTCGTGCTCATGTTTGATAAAGTCTTCTAACTTATTGATATTATATTGTTGAATCTCATGCTGCAGAAACACAGAGTTTGTGATGTGACATTATTAATGGATCAACACAATTGTTACATTCCAAAGACATCAGTGAAAAAGGTTATTTCATGATGATTATAAAATCATCAACAGGTAACCATCATCTGATCTCGTTTCACTTTAGCTTTCTTTGCTACTGCAAATGTGTTTAACAAACACACTGTCACAGCAGCCAAATGAGATATAAGATATATTAAGAGTCAAGAGCCCAACTAATGGAAACACTAGTCACTCTTATGGTGACTTTAAATGAAACACATTAGAGTTAAACCCATTAATTCTCAATAAAACTTTTGTAGACGTCTGACAGAAATAAAGTCAGTCTGGTTAGTAATAAGTGAAGCTGGTAATGCTGTTTGTGGAGTTGTTTAATCCTCCTCTGCTGAGATCTTCACAGATTTAATGTCTTCTTTTCTCTTCAGTTGATTTCATCTAAGACTGTGTCTGAAGTCAGTTGTAGTTCTTGTGTTTCTGCTCGTCTCTTTTTCTGTTCTCTTCTTTCCTTCAGTGATTCTGCTTGTTAACAGGCTTATTAAGGCTGAGATGACTCCATATTTAATATACACAGATTTTGTGGCTCAGATAAGGTCCAGTTCTGGTTTATTTCTTTGCTCTTGGCTGACATGTGGCATTGCTATGGCCTGCTTGTGGCCCAGATCTGGCAAATAGGAGTGGGCCACCCAAGGGTCGTCATTCCACGCTGCATGTGGGCCAGATCCGCATTCCACAAGTGCCAGATGTGGGCCGGATCCGGGCCGAAACAATGTTGCTATCTGGGGTGCGAGAGGACAGCTACTATCCTGATCATTCATTTTGATACAGTAAACAGCTATGGAGCCAGAATTGGCTATTGTCATTCATTTTTATGTTTTATATTTTACTTGAGGACATGGTGAGGATGTTTTAGCCCCGGCGCTGCCAGGTCATGTATTTTCGGTTTAGCCCTGTTTGAATACAAAACCCAATTGAATATAAAAAGTCCAGTATTTCTCGCGCTCGTCATTGGCAGCTGTCACAGTTGCCAGGCGACAAGAACAGTCCTTCGTAGGCTAGACCGGTCCGAGCGCGTCAGATGCGCCCTTTGATATGGGACGCTGCTGTAGTGAGCAACAATTTGTTAATATTGTGACTAATTTTGTTACTTTAATTTTCGGAACTGCATATTTCGTTAAGTATTCACTTACAAATGTGAAGTAACCTACTGAAGTACTTTTTTCCTCACATCACAATATGATTACATTAAACTACACAAAAGTAGCTATATAATGTAACAACCAGATATTACTGTATATTGAAAATATACAGAAGTAAAATGCAACATATACGCAGTAATGCAGTAGTAGCCTAATATAAATGCAGTAGTTATTAAAAGTACTTTTTTCAGAAAGCCGTCGATTGAATCAGCCCTGCAAACCTGTTGGTTGACAACTTAGTGGATAGTGGAAATATGCACTCAAACGCTCTGGAGACAATCCCAGATGATGTCCCACCAGCAGGAGGCCTTACCAGGGGCAGCCCATCCCGGTCCAGCAGCTCAGCTCAATAGAGTCTACATCATTTTTTTCTTATTTAAGTATTGTAAAATTAAATGTTTATGTTGATTTTGATATGTTTAACGTATTTTGTAAATAGTTGGAAAAAGTGCTTTAATGTAGCCTATAGAACAAATGATTTTCATTTACCAATTTTATTTGAAAAAATTAAAAGGTATAGAATTTGTTTCATGCAGAAAGTATTACTGTCATTACAAAAATAAACAATGTCCAGAACAATTCATTCTCTTTTATTTACACAATTAAAGTAGCATAAAAATAAATGTACATAATTTTTCTTTAAAAAAATAAAAGTGAAAAAAGTTAAACAAGAATATGTAGAACATTTTTCAATCATTCTCTCAAGAAGAGAAAACAGCCTGTCCATCCTCTCCCTTCTTTCCTGTGCACTCCTCGCCTCTGCCTCCCTCTGTAGTTGCATTTCTTCTCTGATCAAGTTCAAAAACCCGTCCTGTCTCGCCGCCTTCGTGCTGGTGCTCCTGCTGGTGCTACTGGTGGTGCTGGTGCTGCTGCCCCTGGCTCCTCCACACCGTGGGCACCCACTACTGAACTCGGCCCTGGTGTGTCCTCAGGGATTGAGGCGATGAAGACAGGGGGGTTGGTGCATTGCCTCTGTCCCAAAACCTCATCCATGAGGACAAACCAGGGCCAAGTTTCAGCAGTGGGTTTCCCACTCACACTCCTGTCCCAGGACACTTGCAATCCTAAAGGCAGAGCAAATGAACCATGGCTTGTTAACAACAACAGAACAATACATTTCAGCAAAGATGTGTGTATTACTTTTCATATATATATATATATATATATATATATATATATATATATATATATATGAAGAGTTCAGATGCAAAAGCCTCTAAATGCCATCTGAAATTTTCGTATAGAATGATCATTTTTATCAAGCTCGTATATTTAAATTCAATAATTTCACTTAAATGGCAATGAAGATTACCTATTAATTGTCATTTAAGTGAAATTACTGAACTTAAATACACAAGCTTGATAAAAATGATCATTCTATAAGAAAATTTCAGATGGCATTTAGAGGCTTTTGCATCTGAACTCTTCATATATATATATATATATATATATATATAAACCCATTTTTTCCTGAATTGTTCTAAAAAAGCAGAAAAGGGTACTTAACACAGAGGAGCAATCTTAAGTGCATTGTTAACACTGCAAAATATGACACATCAAGACATGCATACAAAATACTTAAGAAATCATATTTCTGTATACTAAAATTTGGTTAAAACCAAATAGCATGACAGCACTACAAAAACACATAAAAGTGAAACCCCATTGCCTTATCTACTGCTTTCCTTATTGTTTTGGGCTTTATTGGGTGAGTGACATTTCTTATAATACACAAGTGCAAATACTACAAATAGGTCGTTAAACTAATAACGTTATTACCACAAGTTTTGCCTAAAACTACATGATAAATGTAGCCACGCAATGGTGACGAAGGAGTTAAGAAGAAGTTTATAAGAAATTTAACTCTGGTTTCGCTAGCTATTTGAGTAAATTAAAACATAATACTTACATTTAAATGTGAATTTGCTGTCCACCACCGATCTCTAGTCTCGGCCGCCTTTAAAAATAAGTAAATAAATGCTGTCGTCAACGGCGCGCAATGACTTATGGGGTAGAATAGGTCGCTAAGTGTCCATTTATGTATCCTTCTTTTCACGGGGAAACGAAGGGTGCATTTGGCGTCGCTTTTGAATCAGGGAAGCCTTCGTCGCGGCGCGATGACGCAACCGGCCTTCAAATACGGACTTCGGAGGATGCAGAACTGAATTGGGACAGCCTTCATCGAGCCGCGGTGACGCAATCGGCCTTCAAATGCGACCTTCCAAGGATGCAGCCTTTGAATTGGGACGTCCTTCGTCGCGCCGCGGTGACGCAATCGGCCTTCAAATACGGCCATCCGGCCTTCAAATACGGCCTTCGGAGGATGCAGCCTTCACTTTGGGACACAGCTTACAGACGGTAGTAAACTGAACAGATCATTCTGATTCGCGAACCGATTTAGACAGATCTGCCGACTTGTTTCATGAAGTCTTTGAACAGAATCGACTCAAAAGAGTGATTCATTTGTGAATTGAGCATCGCTCAAGCCCAGAAAAAAGATACAGTGCGCTTGGAATAAACGCATAACAACACATATTGCATTAAAATAAAGTTAAGAGAGGAACGTTGCCCAACGTAACGAAGTAAAAGTAGGCTACATTTTTTTCATTAGAAATGTACTCGAGTTAAAGTAAAAGTACCCACATTCAAATCTACAATTTTTCCAAAAAAATACTCAAGTAAATGTAACGAAGTAAATGTACTTCGTTACTACCCATCAGTGAGACACACAAAACGCCAGCAAAATAGCTCAAAAAGGGAAATATATAATTAATCATGAAAAGTTATAATTGTGTATACATGTATAAAATATTTAGATCAGCTTTCAGAATTAATTGTAGCAGAATTAATTTTAGCAAAAGCAAAAACAATCTCTGGCACTTTAATTTCCTATTATCACTGTAAAGCGGCTTTGAAACAATCTATATTGTTAAAAGCGCTATATAAATGAAGGTGACTTGACTTATACCTGTTTATTTATTTGTTTGGTTGTTTACTTATTTTCTTTTCACCCTGTATGTATCATAAACATAAATAAATCATACAAAAAAGAAAACCCATATTCAGTGACCATAACTCGTTATTCAGCTAGAAAAAATTATTCTAGAGAGGAGCATTTTGATAATTATATGCACCACATTACATATTCATTATAATTTTCAATGTTCAATATTTGATGCATGTTTGAATAAAATCAGTAAACAGTTTTTTTGACAGCCACCATAGAAATATGATTATGTAATTGTAAAGTTAGTATAACTTTATTATTATTATTTTTTAAAAACATCCTTGAATGTAATTTAAGTGTTTGTATACACATCAGTAAATTTTAACCTTCAATATTATATTAATGTAGTACAAACTGACTCCCATGTGTAGTTTACAGCATTATTTGAGAGATTTTCTTTCCTTGAGAACATTTGCCATGTACTTTATCTAATATAGTATATCCAAAACAATCGATATCGAATCGTGGCAATACTCAGCAAACTATATTGAGAAATGTCAAAATGTTTGGTAACATGGTTGCAAAAAATGTGAGCCAGTTATAAATGTAAAATAAAACATTAAAATATTTAGTTGGACCTGATGTTGACAATCAATATAACAGTTCCTCAAACCTCCCTTTACTGACCATTTGTGGTTAACTAACAAGAAAGAAAATATTCTTCTATTTCATAGTTTACCCGTTTATCTAAATGTCAAGAAGTGCTTGAATGTTTCTACCATGAATGTTCTTCAGCATCATGAATGAATGAAGAATAAACACCAACCTCTTTGTTCTTCAGGATCTTCAGTGTGTTTCATTCTGCAGGGTTCTGGATCACTCATGTTCTCACTGTCCTCTTTAATAAACTCAGTCTTTGCAGATTTCAGCTCTTCCTGATGCTCGTCTTCACTTGTAGACTGATGGGAATATTCCAGCATTTATAGGAGAATTACAGTAGGAGGAGCTTCACTGATGATGTGATTGCTGTGGGAGGAGCTTCACTGATGATGTGATTGATGTGGGAGGGGCTTCACTGATGATGAATTTCACTGTAGGAGGAGCTGAAAATCAAAGTTATCAGTTACTGAGTTTGTTTTAATACTAAATGACATATCTAAGCATTTATGTCTGTATCTCTATATAGAAACCAACCAAGCGTGCCGCACAAGCCCTGAAAAGTGAAGCCAAAACGTCTCAATCGCCCCCCGGTGACTGGTCCTAGAATAGGTCATAAGCCCCGCCTCCCTGTGTTATTCAACGGGACTTGAGACCAACTAAACAATTTAATTACACTTAATATCTTTTTTCCGAAGGTGGTTTCTGTCATTTACTGTAGTTTTTTTATCACGCTGATGTAAATTCAAGTGTTCGTTTTTAAAATAAGTTTGTTTTTAGTTAGTTATTTGATGCTATAAAAACGGTGATGTGACGTCATGATTGACAGCTGTGGTTGACAGGTTCTCTGAGCGAAGTAGTCACTGAAGCACCAACAGACTTTCGGGATCTTCGGAGGACTGAGGAGATTGGAGCTTTAAACTTAATATCTAAATTTCTATAATTAATTATTTCACACCGAGAGTGAGGGCGGGGCCTTGATTTCGCGGCTTTACTTCCTGCTCACTACTGCGCAGGTCTGGTCCCGAGATCGCTACTGCGCAGACTCAAGTTCCAAGATGTCAGCGCAATATCGGGACACTGGCGGCTTCACTTCTCACCAATGGAAGAGAGCGAAGGGGTGTCGTCCATATTTTTTTACAGTCTATGAAACCAACAATTATCCTCAGTCTTTTGACACCAATAAAATTAGCTTTAAGTGTCAATTTACAGGAGATTTAAATGAGGTGAAAACATTGTTTTACGGTGTGTACTTTACTCTTAACACCTTTTACCTATTTATTTATTATTCTCAGGTAAGGTAAAGAAAGTCAAATCTGACCTAAACCATAAGCATTCAAAAGGTAGGCTACTTACAATTTGGTCAGAAGACTCCTCTGTGGTATGTTCTCATTAAAAGTCTTCCAGCATCATAAATCTAAGTCTCAGTAGGCAGATTTTGTAATCAATTAAATTTCTTTTAATTGGTTACTTTTCTTTTTATAATAAACAAAAATATAAAGGCAAATAAAACTTCATCGTTTAAGTATAAAATACAATAATCACGTTTTGAATAAAAAGTGTAGTAAGCTCTGGGCTTCGTATCTTCTGCTTGGGGTTTCTTGTCCTCAGCTCTGGGCTTCAGTATCAGTATCCCAAGAGGCAATGAGTTCATCAGTCTTTTATACTCCTGTTGTTTAACCCTCAAAGACCGATACAGCCGCCGGCGGCATAAAATAACTAACGTTCTAAAATGTTTAATAACTTTTGATTCACTAATCCAATCCGTATGCTTTAAAATGCACCGTAAACATGAGATTCTCAGCTTTCCCGTGTTACCACGGTTGTCCGTATTGGTCATTCAGTGGCTCCGTCCGTAGTGCCGGTGATTGCGTCATCAAAATCTGCAGCAGTGATTCGTCAAGGAAACACATGTGGTTTCTTTCTCTGAGCCAAACAGGAACGATGATGCTTAGTCCCACCCCCATGCCCAGATTCGTCCAAACGGTCATCAACTCAACCAATAAACATAGTGATTGGTGTTTTTAACAAACGCAATACATTGAAACGAAATGCATTGAAAACTAACGGATGCAAAGTTTTTGACCATAGCGCAAAACATGAAAGAGCACAAAACACAAAAGAGCATGAGTAAATAAATAAATAAATATATAAAACATTTATTTTTGTGAATGGATGCAGCACTATCGCCAATAGAACTGGACAACTTTAAAGGCGATTTTCTTAAGGTTTCGATTTTTCTGTACCCTCATATTCCAGATTTTCAAATAGTTGTATCTCGGCCAAATATTGTCCTATCCTAACAAACCATACATCAATGGGAAGATTATGTATTCAGCTTTCAGATGATATATAAATCTAAATTTTAAGAAAAAATACGCATAGCCTAAGACTGGTTTTGTGGTCCAGGGTCACAGTATGTCAAAACAGCAGTAGGCCTACACATCGGAGGATGTGTTAGAATTGAAACCTTAGGACTGTCGTCACGCAATCCAGTTTGGTTATCATATTATGTAACGTACATAGTTTGAGAAGATTGTCTCATTTGCACTGTTTATTTATCTATTTGTATTTTGTTTGTGAAGATTATTTGCACTATTTGTTCATTAGCACTCAGTATATTACCCTCAATGAACCATTTCTTCATTTGCACTGTTTATTTCTTTTTGTATTTAGTTTGTGAAAATTATTTTAACCATTTGTTCATTTACACTCTGAATTTTGTATTGTTAGTATTTATATTGCACTTTGTCATTACTTGTTATATTGTTTGCATTTGTTGTTTACGTTCAAATTATAACACAATTTTCTGAAGAAAAATGTTTGCTTCAGTGTTCTGTTGTAATATAACAACTTTTCCATTTACTTTACTTCCTGAACTTATATGGACACAATCTACTGTAACGGAGAGCAGATCACCAGTTGCATGGTGATTAAATCAAATTAATTAATGCAGTCTAGATCTACAAAACCCCTGTCTCGCTCTGACTCAAGCTATTCTCACATTCCAAAGCACTCTCATTTACGACACCTCTGTTGTTTTGAGATTGCTCAGCGCAAGACGTGCAGCCCAAACGGCGCCGAAAAATGGTGTAAATCACCATTCTCCCTCTCACTCTACATGATCTCTTACGTCTAAACCAACAGAGACCGTCTGTTTATGGCCGGAGAGCCTGACGCTGACCAATGAGAGCGATCCCGAAAGCGCCCCCCCCCCCCCCCCCCCCCCCAGGGAGTCTCTCGGACACTGATTTACACATAGACACTAATTAACTCTTCACGACAATAAAACAGTGTTTTAGAGACCAGATACCCAAAACATGTGGTCTGTGCCTAATACATCAATCCAAGGACTCAAACGCACGTACACACATTTACACCCTCACCCTCCCCGGCTCGGAAAGCCAAAAGTTCAACCCATGGTGTGAACTCTGTTTGACACCACACACACACACACACACACACACACAGAAACACACGCAGGTCCACCACGTGGGACTCAAATCCTTGTATGAAATATTTTAAATGTATTTTCTTGATGTGTGCCTGACCCCCTTTGTCCCAAATATTATGCCTATGTAGTTTGTTGGCTTGTAATCACCCTGTGGTGCCCACAATTACAAGAAATGATGTACCTCCTTGATTTTAGATATTAGAACTGTCATTCGCGGTATTGCCGTGTTCCACCAACCCCAACGATGCTGAATCTTTAACACAAAATATCAGAGAATGCATTGTTTTATTAAATACCAGTGTTATTAAGTTATGGACGAATTCATCGTTTCAAAACCCCGCGGAAAGAAGGCGTATAGACCTCAAAACGTCAGGAGGTGGGCCCATACGTTGTTAAAGACGATTGGCCCACGTACGTGAGGGAGGCGTGAGTTTAGCCCTTTAAAATTGCGCGCCCCTCTCCTCTCAGTGCAGTCCGCCAGAGAGAAAGAAGACACGCCTCCTTCCCTCAAGGAAGCTCCGCTCGCTTTTTATTTTCCTTTTATTTCCAAGTCTTTTCTTAGAACTACTATAGTATAGTCTTCTGAAACCAACCCACAAAATCAACTTAAGGCTAAAGATAATCTTTGCTGAGTCTTCGCTCGCTTCAAGTCGCCACGGCAACCAGAACGCTGTGACCACGTGATCCCGGTGTCTTTACCCAACACAGACGAAAGCACCCAAGGAAGGCCGATCTTTCAAACAGAGTAACGTAGATCTTTTAAATTTGCAATCTGAAGGAAATGCTGTTTAAAGTGTCTAAATATTACTAAGAAACGTTGGGGTTTTGGTGGTGAATGACTAAAACTGTTTCTATCTCTCTCTCTAAATTCTCTCTCACACACACAAACATACACGTTCATACACACACACACACACACACTCTCACCCACGTGTGCCGAGATAAACACACTACCACGTGCTCACGGAGCGACACACCCACCTTACAAACGCTACCATCTCCATTCTCACACACACACCTAAAATCATTCGTATCTCAACTTAGTTTCCTCTCGCCGAGTTTTCTCTCTCTCTCTCTCTCCCTCTCCCAATCTCTCTCTAAAACCTTTTTATTTTGTTGTATCTCTGTATTACGATCGTTATATTGCCTGTTTTGTTTATGCATTTTTACTCCTGCGTGATTTAAAATAATTGTGTAATCGCTAGCTTGTTTAAATAAACTTTGTTAAATCATTTGAATTAAGTTTGCCTGTTTTGTTTCAAATTCTGAGTCCCTGATGAGTGCAGATTTTACCTTATAAGCTCTACGATTGGTTATTCTTAAAAGAAACCTAAAATTGTCTAAAACACGGAGATAATTATCTTCTTTGTGGCCACAAGAAAGTGTTATCTATCAGTGTTAAAGACGCCCGATTTCCGTTCATAAAGTATACATTCTGTCCGCTGGACGGCCAGTCTGCATGGTAAATGAACAAACTCAACTTCTACCTCAAATTCCCCCAAATTGAGTAAATGCTACCCGTCTCTATCAGTGATTATTACAAGTAATTGTGTAATCGCTGATACAAGCCGAGATTTTGACCTATTCCCTAATTTGAATAAATTAATTTATGGAAGCAACAGATGCATATTCACATTGATGAATATTACCGCTAATTTGAGCTAATTAATTCCCCAACACAAAGTCATTGTTGTTACACTACATTGTCAGTAAATGTAATACACCTGTTTTTACTCAAAAACGCCTAGAATAATATTATAATAAATGGCTATAACTTGCTGAGGGATTGTTACATGTAGACAAAATTTCATCTGGAAGTCTAAAACAACCAAGTCTAACTTTCTAAAGAAAAAAAAAAACCCTAAACTTCAGGAAGTTCTGTTTGAGTTCACACTGAAAACACCACATTTTTTGCGGCCGTTTTTCTTAAAATTCTGTTAATTTCATAAATTCTCTGACAAAATAAATGTAAAACTGGGACTTTAAATGAGCTAGATGGAAACTTTAGGTTCTCCTGTTTAAAATGATATATGGCACTTGATGCTTGCTGCTAGAATAGGTTAGAAAAACAAAGACAATTACAGTTGAGTCAGGCGCCCCAAAAATGTTCTTTAAGGGTTAAAACAGGCGTTAGGTTGGCACTCCTCCAAACTCCTCCAAAGTTTCCCAGATCCTTCTCCAGGCAGGTGCAAGCGGTCCACCTCTAACTGTCCTTTAACTCCAGTAAACTCAACTAAGATGACTGAGTTCATTTAAAGTTCGGAGTCCTCTATAGCGCACACACATAATCGCACTTTTCTGCTCCTCTCAACATGGTATAGGCCTATGCACAGTCACATATACATACATAACTAATTACTGTACATCTATGCCAAAACAATATAAGCCATCTTTTACAAACAAAATAAATAACAACATTGAATGCAATGCATTAAATATCAATATCAGCAATATCAAAAGCAATAGAGGAGTGACTGACAGAATGCTTTAGACCCGAGAATAATAGGATTGATAATATAACATACTTTGTCAGAAGAAAGTTAGAGGTTATTTCGGAAAACAAACTGTTTTGCACAAAGCTTTGCGATATGCAGCAGAAAAATGTAATTGAAAAATGTGCAGTACGAAAAAAAAGTTTTTTACAGCAAATCATAAGGTTATAAGATGGGATAAAGATTGAGGAGACATTAAATTATAATAATTTAACTAATGTAAATTAAAAAGATAGAAAGAAAAATAAACAATACAATGACAAACGTCAGGTTGTGTAGATAAAATTGGATAATAAGAATTAACTTGTTACTGATAGTATTACTAATATAACTGTAAATAGTGTTGTTTTTGTTACTGTTTGTATTTTAATTGTAATATGATATGTAACTGCAATCACTCATTTCTTAGACTGGGCAAATGTATCGTGTCCATCTAAGTATGAACTGATTGTTTGTTCTTTACTGTTATTGTGAAGCGTCCTTGAGTTTGGGAAAGATGCAATGTAAATTAAACATGATTATCAACTAAACCTTTTAAAGATTTACTTACTAAGATATATATATATATATATATATATATATATATATATATATATATATATATATATATATATATATATATATATATATATATATTATACATAAAAAGGGTTGATAAACATACAGTATGGTTATTAGAAAATGAGCTTTGGGGTAAGAAAAGGATGATTTTAGTGGAATGAGAAAGGAAGGAAGGTAGAATTACCTTAAAGGAAAATACATTGCATCTTATCTACAATGTAAAATAACTAATTAAAGACCAAGAAAAAAAAATGAAAGAGTATAAATTATTTCTAACATGCTTTTTTATTTAAAAAGAGTGAAACAATATAAAGAGATATGTTTCTTATCTATATTTGTGATAACTGCGTTAAAGATCCTAAAATGGAACAGAACAAACTCATTCTAGTGTGTGTGTGTGTGTGTGTGTGTGCAGGGGCGTAGCAACCGGGGGGGACGGGGGGGACACGTCCCCCGCACTTTTAGAAACACGGGATTCTGTCCCCCGCAATTATTTTGACCCAGCGTCAATATTTCCGCCCGTGTTCTCTGATTTGTTACTTAGACTTGAGTGAACTAACATTCAGCCAATCACAGCGCGAAACATCTCTTGGGTGTGTCTGCAAGAGCTTCAAATCTCTTGTTGCTCTTGCGAATTTTCGTTCGTTTAGTCCCGTCTGGTTTGGCCGTCTGGAGTAAAATGCACCCCAGAAAAAAAGCAGAGGACGATTACATCCTTTTTACAAACACACAAACACATTATGTTAACAATAATTTATTTGCACACAAAAAAAGCATCATGATCAGTTGTTTGGCTGTCTGATGATGACAATGAGATCGTGAGGTGCTTGAAAGCAGCTTTTGACGCGTTCGACCCGAGTTCGAATCCGCCTTTTGCCGAACTCGCTCTTCTCCATTTTCCCAACACATATGAGATGTCAAATTTATAGCCTAACATAAAGGTCTCTAGCGTTATATTTTGCCAACAAACTAAAATTGAAACCGTGATATGGCTTTGTTGTTTGTTCCTTTCTAAAACAGAACAAGACTTTAACTAATTAGCCAGTCTGTTTGTGCTGCGTGATATAAAGAAAAGTGCGCACTTTGCTCACCGATCAGCTGGTGATCTGGCGTTAAAAACCACTCAAGGGTTTATTTCTTGCAAGTGAAGAAATTAGGACAAAAGTATTGTAATTTCCCTATACTATAGTGTAATATAAAATATACTTTTGAAATATTCATTTTCATTTATAAAGTAGGCCTATAGACATTTATAGGCTATGATTTTACGTCGTACAATAATATAATAATGATTTGTATAATTATTCCTAATAACTGTTTGGCATTCTAAAACACCAGTGATAATGTAATGTAGACTGATAGTCTATAGGCTATCATAACTAAAAAGATGTTTGAGCCCTCTTTAGGTACAAGCAGGGGCGCCGCTAAGGGGGGGAAAGTTAGGATGATTCTAAGGGCCCAGACACTTTTGGGGGCCCCAGAGATCGATTTTATTAACGGAATGGATGCGGTAGGGGGACCAACCTCATATTCTTTCATAGGGCCCAAAATTGATGGTGGCGCCCCTGGGTACAAGTCAATGCTTTTTCTTTGTTCAATGTGCATAGTTCATGGGTTGAATCCGGTTAAAGCTCTTAATTTTTAGCTCTCAAAGTGCAGCAGATTGATGCATTTAACCTTAAAATGCACAAAAAAAATCTTCCGGGGGAGCATGCCCCCGAACCCCCCTAGAAGGACAGAGGTCCACCCAACATAGGGGGTATCATCACCATACAGCTTTTGTCCCCCCCACTTTTATAAAGGCTGCTACGCCCCTGTGTGTGTGTGTGTGTGTGTGTGTGTGTGTGTGTGTGTGTGTGTGTGTGTGTGTGTGTGTGTGTGTGTGTGTGTGTGTGTGTGTGTGTGTGTGTGTGTGTGTGTGTGTGTGTGTGTGTGTGTGTGTGTGTGTGTGTGACAGCAAGAATGCAGATTTACGGGGTAATAAAACTACTGATAACGTGTCTCTGGATGGAGCAAAGTTAAAGAGAATAAAGTAGCAAAGTTGAACGTGAAAAAAAGTGTTCAATAACGTGTCATATATGATACAAAGCTAAATATGAAATGAGACTGGACATGGCAGAGCAAGTAAATGAGGCTGTAAACAAATTATGTAAATTTGTTGGCAATGCCTTGGATATCTAACACCGTAAGTATACGAATTAAGAAAACCCTTGACAGAAGGGGAATATGTGTTAGTAGTTTTTTAGAAGGGGAATAAAGCCCAATTTAAAGAGAAAAATCTTCTAACACATAAAACAAGAACTTGAGAAGCAAAAACTGAAGAGTGTTTAAGAAGGAGCCGAATGATTAATGACTAAGATGTCTTACAGAGAGCTCAACTTTATGTTATATCTTTCAGGAGATAGAGTCTGAATCGAGATGTTGGGCTAACAGAGGTGTCCCAGAATAACTTAATGACAAGAGAAAGGCTTGTTTAATGAAAACAAGGCAATGAGCCACAGATGGGCTTTCAAACAGAAAAGTTCTCTTTGATAATTGTAACAGAACAGCAGTAAACCCTGGGCTGGGTGATGTGTGAGTGTGACCAGAAGAGGGAGAAAAATACAGAGAAGGATACCAGTTCATGACAATATATATACAATGTAAACCCCCATTATTACGAGATGTTAAGTCATTATTACGAGAAAGTTTCTCATTATTATGACTTAAAGAATCTTTATTTTTTTTAGGCTACTCAATGTGGCGGAAACGGGCTTCCATACAATACAGAGAACAACGACAAAAATCGGTGTTGTCTACACCGTGTTATCCTCTTTTTAAAATTTGCGCCCTGTTGACTTCAATGGGGCATATTTTAAACCTGCTTTTACCCTCTTAACATCCTTGATGTGTCATTACAAGCGCCCAGCCAATGTGAGCGATTCCTTTAGAGTTAACACGGGTGAATCTGACTGCAGTAGATGTGAAAAATATGAATAAAAATGAAGTTAATTCGGCAAGCGCTCATACCTGTATTTACATCCTGTTTTCGGTTGAAGTCCAAAGTAGTCGATTGTCGAGTTCACACGCGTGATCATAGGTAACTAAACATATGCGCGTGAACTCGACAATCGACTACTTCTGGATTCGCGTTGCAGCCCTATATCTAATCTGCTATAACCACACTATGCAAGTTTGCCAAACCGGGTCGCGTTTCTGTAGTTCGAATGAGACATAAGAAACTACAAATTTGACTTGCTTTACGTCAAGCGTTCATTATTTAGTTTTCCTTCGTTTCTGATGTCGCAATACATCATACTTTCATGAAATCATGCTACATACTCCTTGTCTACCTTGTCTATGGACATCGTTCATAACACACCAAGGGGTGTTACCTTTTCAAAAGTACCTAAGTAAGTATTGCCGTACGGTGTAAAAAAAAAAAAAGTATTGCAAAAGTGTACACCACCCCCGTGACAGCTATTGTACCTTTTTTTTTTTTTTTTTTTGAGAGTGTGAAATCAGGATTGTGGATAATTAAACATGCTATAGCAGAAGTGAAGACGAAAAAGTGGGTGATGGAGATAAATGAAGTGCCTTTATGAATTAAATCATTTGTTTATTAGATAACTTCATTCTGGATAATTTCAAAAGCATGTAGTGCACATAATAATGTTCACCAGATTCACTTACAGTTTGTGTTTTCCTGTTGTGTTTTGCAGTGGGCAGAAGTTCAGATGATGATCGGCCACACAGTAAGTAAAAGAAAAGTATGATACTTGTATATATTTATAGATTTGATAAACTGTGAATGTTCATCATTGCTGTCACGTCTATGGTTATTTCTCTTCAGAGACTCTTATGTTGAAGTTTTTCTGTTCCTTTTATAGCTGAGTTTAATTTCCCATGTATATTCCCTGTTTCCTGTGTATAAAAATGTACAATGGGGTTCTATATATAGAACACTAGGGTTCTTGACTCAGTTTTAAAGAACTGTTTGTGCAAAAAAGGTTCTATATAAGGATAAATGTCCTATATTATTGCATAATACTTATTTATGTTCATATTTAATGTTATTTCATTTTTTTTCTATTGATAAAATACAAAACTAATTAATTAAAACTAAGTCTGTAAAATGATCCTATGATGGGTCCTATATAAGAAAAGCCTGACAGAACCCTTTAAGGTTCTATATTTTCTTCTAAGATTGTGTTTTCATTGGTTTCTGTAGTTACTGATTAGTTTGTCACCTGTGTTTAGTTCAGTTTATTAACCAGTGTGTGTATATAGTTCTTTGCTTTATTCAACAAACTATACTGTGACTACTGCGTTTAAAGAATTTTAACATTTGTTTTAAAACATTTGAAATTCATTTAAATTGTGTATTTAGTCAATATATTGACCATCAGATTTTCCAGTCTCATCATGATCCAGTTATGATATTGTGCCGTAAAATGATTTATAAATTAGTACTATTAAAGCAAAATCAGAATGCAAAGAGTTAAATCATTTTCAGTTCAGAGTATTTTAGACAACTTTGTCGTCTACATTATAGTCAGTGTAGTCAAAAAAACACTTAAATGAAATAGTTGCAGTAAGTCACAACACCTGTTTCTTAGTTATATAATCGGGAAGAGATATAAACCCTTCCGTTAGAAGAAGGAACTTGACTGTCAAACTGAAGTGTGCATCATCTCTCTATTTGTGTGTTTAAAATGAGAAATGGCAGAAGCCAGTTTCTCATGGGCTGAGGATCAGTTCTGCTGTCCAGTGTGTCTGGATCTCCTGAAGGATCCAGTGACAATTCCTTGTGGACACAGTTACTGCATGAGATGCATCTCAGATTGCTGGGATCAGGAGGATCAGAAGGGAATCTACAGCTGCCCTCAGTGCAGGAAAACCTCCACACCAAGACCAGTTTTAAGTAAGAATGTGGTGTTTGCTGAAATGGTGGAGAAGCTCAAGGCAATGAGACTCCAATCTGTTCCTGGTCCTGCGGTTCCTCACACTGGATCTGGAGATGTGCAGTGCGACTCCTGCACTGGAAATAAACAGAAAGCAGTGAAGTGGTGTCTGGAGTGTCGAAGCTCTTACTGTCAAATTCACCTTGAACAGCATGAGAGTCTCTTCAGAGGTAATAGACACAATCTGATGGACGCCACTGGACGACTGCAGGAGATGATCTGCCCTCGACATGGTAAAATGCTGGAGATTTACTGCCGTACCGACCAGCGGTGTATCTGTATGCTGTGTTTGGTGGATGAACACAAACATCATGACACTGTATCTACTGCAGCAGCGAGGACAGAGGAACAGGTACTGCTTCATACTGGATCTCTTGAATGATCCAACCCCAAATATTTGAATGGTAGTGTAAATTTAATAATCTTTTTGTTTTCTGCAGAGTCATTTGGAGGAGAAACAGAGAATGTTCATCTTTCTCTTCTGCTGGCCTCTGTTACAGACAAGCTGGTCTGAGGTCCTAAAGCTTTGTGTTCGGTCCACGTACAGTCGCAGAGCACGGACGGGACAGAGCAAAGCCAGGGCTGGGTCTGCCTCCTCCAGGTGCAGCGCTTGCAGGTTAACCATCTGATCTCTGAAGAGATTGGTAGGATCCTTGGGCACATAGCCAGGCCGGGGTCTCAATACCACATGGGCGTCACCCGGCCTGAACTGTAGGCATGTTTCGTCGACCGACGAAAGGAGTCCCCCTTCCCTCTTAAAGGAGTAATGTCTTCATAGACAAGACTTTTAACTCTGCGGACTGCAAAGGCTTGAACGGGGCATTCTGAAGTGCTCTGAGCACCAGAGACAAATCTCAAGAGGGAATGGTGGGAGGGCAAGAAGGGATTTCGTGCTTGTGCCGAATAATTGATGGTGTTTATTACCTCATGGGCTAGGTCACCTAGAACCTCCGCCTCTGGTCTGTTGCGGCATAAAGCTCTCGCAGAACTTCTGGGTCATGACCACCCTTGTGCAGGTCCTTGAGCACTTTGGCTGTTGTGATGTGTTTGATTAGATCGTTACTGCATTGGATGAATGGCAAATTAGTTCACTAATGAGGTCAGGTGTGATGGTTCACACTAATATAAATTGTACCTTTCTATGATTGTTGCTGGCCTGATGAAGACCCTTTGGGTCGAAGCAGTGACAGTGTGCCGATTCTTGTTTATTTTGAGTTTGATGCTTTATTTGATTGAGCACCTGAAGGGTTTTTGGATGTGCACACTCTATTTCTTTATTGAATTGATGGACCTGTAAGAATGCCATATTGTGTAAGAATGGGAAGAATGGCACCGGGGCGGGACGCTGAAAACCAGCGTCTGTGAAAAATGGTCATTCTTCTTTCAGACGAATACATTCTGAGTTATATTTAAAATGTCCTGGCTCTTCCCAGCTTTATAATGGCAGTGAATTTCTGTTCTGAAGTCCATAAAAGGCCAGAAGTGTTAAATATTAATTAGGGCTGTCAAAAGATTAATCGCGATTAATCGCATCCAAAATAAAAGTTTGTGTTTAAATAATATATGTGTGTGTACTGTGTATAATTAAATTTGTATATATAAATACACACACATGCTTGTATATATTTAAGAAAAATGTGTAATTTAAATAAAAAAAAATATATATTTAAAGATAATATAAATTATATATAAATATATACAGTATATGTATGCAAATATTTCTTATACATGAATGTGTGTGTATTTATATACACAAAATAATTATACACAGTACACACACATATATTATGTAAACACAAACTTTTATTTTGGATGCGATTAATCGCGATTAATCTTTTGACAGCCCTAATATTAATATTTTTCTTACACAAACACAATTGTTAATTGTTCACCACAAGACTAGTAATATGCGCTAACAAAGTAAATAGCGTCACTTTTGATTTCAGTTGGACTTTAATGGACTTCATAACAGAAACAGCAATTCACTGCCATTATAAAGCTTGAACACTTAGGATAAGCTTGGAGCCAGGATATTTTTTTATATAACTCTGATTGTATTTGTCTGAAAGAAGAATGTCATATACACCTAGGATGACTTGAGGGTGAGTAAATCATGGGGTAATTTTCATTTTTGGGTGAACTATCCCTTTAAGTATGTCAGAAGTTCTCAGGTTTTGGGTTCTAATCCCTAGAAGGTTTTTTTCCTCATAAAAAGATGTTCATCAGTGATTGTATATTAAGAACAGGGACAGATTTGTGTGCGTTTTGTTGTGATTTCACCAGAACAAAGAGTCACATGATTTCAAAAACATTCCAGTCCAAGACTGCCTCTTATTTAACATAAACAAACTAAATGAATACTCTTCTGGTTAACTGGAGATGTTGGTAAGTTGTCGGTAAGTTTCTTCAATGAATGCTTTATCTTAAAAATAGTTTAGGTTGTTTTCAAGCACAGTTTACTTTAAACTTTAAATTGCGTACATGTTTACTACTTTTGTTGATCAGCTTCCATTTTTCCAGCTTCCAAAAAATGTCTGCCCTAATAGAGAATTAGCATTAGCACACGTTATTGGCATAGCCTATGCTTGCACGTTCTGAACTATGTTGTTTGATGCAAACAAAACACTGCAATACAATTAGTGGATTTTTACTTAAATGTGATTTGGATTAATATCTGAATATATTAAATCTCATTACCTGCACTCTAAAATAATAATAAATGAATAAAGCAAAAGAAAACCAAGACTGACTTCTTGTCTTCACTACAGTGGCTTCACTGATTTCAGGCTTCACTATCAGATATGTTTCAAACACAATGGATTTCCTTTATTATTAAAACAACCAGTAATCGGAGATTCACGTTTCCACTCTAGCTTTTTCAGTCTCTCTCGGAACTGTCACAGAAATGTGTGTGCGTGCCTCTTTTCAAAATGAACGGTCAATTTTTTTCAATTATTTTTTATTGATATTAACTATATAAATGTTATAAGTGGAACAAAAAAAGTGTTTAAAATGTCTGTTAATTAAAAAAGGAGAGACCCCCCTTCAACTGAGGTAATAAATGAACTTGCTTCTAAGCTAGCACAACTAAAATGTGAATTTAAAAGAAACAAAAACCATAGAGACTTTCTTTTTAGTACAATGTCATTTTTTGTCTGTTATTTGAACTTATTTTTACCCTTCACATCCTGAGTTACTGTACATTTCTTTATTATAACTGAAGAAAACGCAGGAAGATGACAGGTGATGTTTCAAGACTTGTTAGTTTATTATTAAGAATCACATGGTACTCATTGAAGCAAATGTCTGTGTTTTGAAACTGTATAGTGTGTGTTTTCAGCTCTCAGGTACGAGTTTCTGCAGGGTTAATTTCAGGCGGTCTCGAGAACTGCTGCACACCTCCAGCGATTTATTCTGCCTGCATAATAATCAAACACACAAACAAAGAGAAGATTCAGTCGTCACATACTATACAGAACATTACATTCATAAACATTTGTTAGTTGAGTTACCTGGCCATGAAAGCATTGAGGACAGTGATGTGATCTCGGGGGAAATAACTCTGTTTTACTGCATGTTCCAAACACTGTAGGTGACCTGGGACCACCTTCACCACCTTTAACTTATCCTCGCTCTACAGAGAAAGAGAGAGAAATACCTGAACATCAAAACATGCTTTCCACCATCAGCTGGAACGGTTCTAGTCATGGTGAGCAATGAAACCAGGTGCATTTCTAATAGGATAGGGGTTTTCAAACTGGGGTTCTAGATGAAAATACACTTTATTTGAAGGTGTCATTGTTACAGTGTAATTATATATTTAAGTACTGAGTAATACTGAGCAACTACATGTACTTACTATAGGGTTAGGGTAGGATTATGTTTTGGTTGAGGGTTAGTTGCATTTAATTATGCTTAATTTACTCTTATTACTATGGTACATATGTAACAAGGACACTGTAAAATAAAGTGTAACCAAAAGTATATATGTAAAATCTGTGCGCTCAGTTTTGAATGATTGTACCTTCAACAGTCCAAGCATCACCAGTAACGATGACACAAAACTCAAACCCTGGAAAGACGGTGTAAAGAAGGCTTTACTCAGCACTGCATCTGAAACACACAGACACAAGAATCAGTCAAACGTCACTCTCAGATCATTCAACAACCATGTGACGGATGTTCACATCATCTCACCGATACTCTCCAGCACGGCTGATTTCACCTCTGCGTCGTCGTCCTTGTACACAGAGGAGATTTTCAGAAAAGCTTCAGCCGTCTTACCAACATCCAACACGTCCACCTGCAAAAGACACGCAAACGCTCAGCACTAGGCCTGTTGAGATTACTGCCGTCTTCTCTGTTTGCGCCTTGAATTCTGATCGCATATTGCAATTCAAATTAGGCAAGGTTAAATTTTTGTATTCCATTGCTTTGCTTTTCCACTGGTTTTCTATGTAAATATATTCTAAATGGCCGTCTTTAACCTTTGTGCTCACATCTCATGTTTTTAGAGCTAAAACATGTTCTGCATGAACATCCTGTAAGATAATACTAGAAATAACACACATTATGTCTCTGTGCCTAGTGCAGAAGTGCATTATGCAAGTATCCGTATATGTTGAGTGTGTTGAATGTAAACGCGACCTGCTGCTGGATGAGGGAGCTTCTCCTTTCACCGAGTCGCAGTAGTTTGTCTGGAGACGGAAAACTCAGGAAAGACGAGACGTCTGGCGTACGAGGTGCCGAAGGCGGCGTTGAGAACTACACAAACATCCACAGATACACGTTTATTTCTCTTCTTGTGTTTTCATCTTTTTCATGTTGAATTCTACTTCAAACTGGAAGCCTTGAAGCTTTTATCAAACCTGATTTAATTCACTCTTTTCTTCCTCGCCTTCTCCCTCCTCTTCTTCTTCTTCTTCTTCTTCCTCCTCCACGTCTTCATCGTCATCATCGTCCTCGTCCTCATCTTCATCTTCCTCGGGTTCTCCCTCGTCATCACTGTGTGTGTGTGCAAGAGTCTTTACAATTCATTGACTTCCATTCAAATGCATATGAACACAGAAGACCGCAAACGAAAGCTCATGCAAATCAGGGAAAGATATTTTTCCACATAAAGATAAAGGGAATCTGGACGGCACATGTGTTTTGTAAGATTGAGTTTGTTTAGTGTGTGTCTGATACCTCAGAGAGCCCAGTTTGTCTGCCATGTTCATGCTTTCCATCACCTCTCTAAGACTGTCACATCCTTCCTCACCCAGACTGTTCCCTGAAGACAAAAACATTCATTATGAGTAATATCGCAGTGTTTAATTTTTAATGACACAAACGTTTGTCGCTCATGTAGTCATCTATCCAGTGTCATATTCTTCTATTCATTATTTTATTTTTTATTTTTTTCCATAACATACTAAAAATGAAATAAACATTACTACAAAAATCATAGACATTTCTATTATATATGTAAGGAATAATTGACGACAGGCCGTTGAATGCACACCCGAGGTGTAACGGCCACTCCGCTTCGCGTCGTGACCGCATTACCACCTCGGGTGTGCATTATTTTTCTAATAATTCAACGGCCTGAAGTCAATTATTCCGCTTATACTACAGTTACCACACCTCGAAACATTGTTCAGATTATGTATTTCAAGACGTTTGTAAAGTTTTTGTCATTAAAACGCTCTTGTATGTAGGACTAATTTCTTACGCATCTAATCCCATGCCTCCGTTGCTAATTCCAAAACGTCATTTCAGAGTTAGTAACGGAGGTTTGAGCCGCTGATAGCAGACTAATGCTGGGTTAGGGTTAGGGTTAGGTAGAGTTAGTAACGGAGGTTTGAGCCGCTGATAGCAGACTAATGCTGGGGACACACGACTAGCTGACACATTCTCTGACTGGTTTCATCGACTGCAGCAGATTTTAAACACCGACTTTGAACACAGACTGAACGCGCTGAACACGCGTTTGGGCAGTCATAAGTATCAAATTACATTCATAACCGGCCTTAAAGTGCGTTCCCGGCTTTATGCAGTTATTAATGCAGTTATTAGAGAGAGATGTTGCAATAATGAGACAGAAAAGCATGTGCGTCATTATTATTATTTATGAATTAATTCAATCGTTTTAATTAATTCGTTAATTCTTTTTTTTCCCTATTATTGACAGATGACAGTAGACTAGCCAAATAAATGAAACCCAAAGCCCTTTTAACAAGTAGGCCTATCAATAATTATTTATTTGTTAAATTATCTGCAATAAAAATCCGTGCTGCAGGACTATCCATTTATTTAGCCTATATTCAGTTTAATTTTCTATTGATTATAGATAGGACTTTATAGTTTATTTATTCAGATTAAACTGCATGTTTCTATTGATTGTGAAGCTAGACATTGAAAATTGCAGATCAAGCGCACGGGGCGAAATGCTTTTTCTTGTTATGAATTGTATCCTATTTTCCGTTATTACAGTTGACTACGCGAAGTGATATGGAACTGTAATGCGGTCAAGACCTGCCTGGAACTACTTTAACTGTGCGTTTCCCTGAAAATAATGCACACCTTAGAACGTTCGTCAACCAATCAGATTCAAGCATTCAACGGCCCTGTAGTATAAATATATATATATATATATATATATATATATATATATATATGTGTGTGTGTGTGTGTGTGTGTGTATAATTATTTTTTTTAATTATTTGATTTTTAGTCATTTATATTCACTTTTATTATTATTAATTTTATAGCATTTTTTTGTATTAGTTATTTTAGTTAAACTTATTGAAAATTTGAAATAGCAGAAATAAAATAAGCTTAGGTTTTTTTTTTCAGTTAATGTTTATTTCAAGTAACAAAACGTTTTTGTTAAATTATATCTGTGCATCTAAGGGCTGCTTTATCACTGCAAATCACTGTTAGTGTGTTTCAACACATTTAGGTGTGTATTATGTATTAGGTGATGCACGTGCACAAATACACAACTGAGACAGAAAAAATCATAATTAAATCTTAAATGTCAAAAAGCGGTTTATAACCTGTTCACCTTTGGTTTGAGAGCACAAACTTGATTAAATCAGTGCATCTTTACTGATCACAGACTGTTCAGATATTTGCAGAGAAATCCTGATGATGCGGTGATGTTTTCCTGTTTAAGTGTGTGTGTTGTGTGTGTGTTTGTACCATTCAGGTCGAGTTTTTCCAGCTGATCTTTGAGTTGGACGGATCGGGCCACATCCAGTGCAGCTTCCTCTGTGATTTCACCGAAAGACAGATTCAGCTCCTGGTGAGAACGAGACGAGCATCTTTATTGATTTAGCTTTCATCATTTCCAAAGCTTCATAACATTTAGTCCGAATGATCTGTCAGTACCTTGAGTATCGGCAGTCCTTCTCTCAGAGTCTCTGCTATGGCACTGGCTCCTTCAGACCGAACAAGACAGTCCCCAAAGTTGATCACTTGCACATTTCGTAGGTGTTTCAGCGCCTAAGAACACACACACACACAGACACACACCTTTGAAAACCATTGCATTTTGGGGGTTATTTTGATTGCATAACATGTCTTCTTTCAGACTAGTAGCAAGAAAACATCCAAAATACACTTATAAGTGTTTTGTTGATTTAAGCGTCTGTAGATTTCAATTACAATATATTTAATGAGTTCTTACACACACACCAAACTTTAAAGTTTTATTCCTGTCTATATTCTGAAGGTTTTTACTGAGGGGTTTGTTCATATAAATTCCAGCCTGATTTATATAACAGTTTATTCCTAAAAACATGGTGAAAATGTATTTTTTCTGTCTTTCGACAATATTTTCTGATTTATGAATTAAAAGAGATATCCAAAATCCCCTCAGTAAAAACATTTAACTCTAATATGTCAACAAAATGAAACACTTTTAACCTGGCTTTATCCAATGTTCAGATTTATCTTCTGGAAATGTATGCAAATTAGTGCATTCCTAATTAAACAATGCTTCATTTGCTAATTTAAACAACATTTAGAAAACAATTGTCTTAATGTACTGTGATTAATCAACTGAGGAAGTATAGTGATATCTATTAAAGTTACAGTGTTGTCAATACATCCACACAAATATTTAGCTGTTGATGCCATCCATCTCTTCCACAATTTAGATTGTTCATCTAAAGCAGTGATTCTCAACCGGTGGGCCTCGGAGCACCATCTGGTGGGCCGTGTAGGCAGTGGTAGACTACCCCCAAATTAATTTTTATTTATTTTTTAATTGACAAATCTTGTTATTTTCTAAATATCTAATTGTTCTTATGAATTTATATTATCAAAAACACTCAAGTCAAGTCAAGATGCATTATCTAAAAGCTAATTTAGGTTTAAATATCGCAACACCAATCACGTCAGATTGAACGTTTGTTCGATCAGATGCAGTAACATTACGTTACTGTAATATGGATCGTTTTCTGAAAATAAAAGCAGATGTGGGAGACAGACCTGTGCTAGGAAAAGCTTTGAAGTGTGTGGTGAGAAAATACGACGCTGAATACATTAAATTTGGTTTTATAAGGGCAGGTTACTGAGGGGGTCACACACGGACGAGAAGCGCAGCGCCGCGTCTACAACTCGAGGTATCGAACACTGGACGCGCACTTTCTCAGTTTATGGCCAGCAATATTGTTATGTTTAAGGACATTACGAAATTAAGATAATGTCTGTGCTATGTTATGATTGCAATTAAATGTACATTTACAATTAAATACAATCTTTGCTAAGTCTGCAGTCTGAACACTTTACCTCAGGACGTACATTAACTGAATTGATTGAGAATCTCACCTGAAAATCCGATCATTTTCATCCACGCAGCTGATAAGCTGGTAAATGAATATAAAACTACATGTATCTTGCAGCACAGGGTGAAGTCAGTATATAGGCTACATTAACGACGATTTGAGACAAATATAATGTAGTAAATTTAATCTAAAACTATGTAAATGGCGCCGGTGTGACACTCATAGAAAATAATGTGTTTGAATTTTAAAGACGTGCCGCTGCGCTTCTCGTCCGGTGTGCGACCCCCTTAAGCCGAAGGCGCATGTGGAGAAATGTTGTTGAATGTGGATTCAGGTGTTGAATGTGGAGAAATGTTGTCAAATTTGGTGCTAAAACCATCAAAGCTGCAGAGACATTTGAACAAAACTGGGCTGTGCTGGGAAGCCAACATAATATTGTTTTAAACTCATGTTCATATCGCTAACTGTATTTGATCAATTACATTTACAGTAGGCTATGTAAATTGGGGTGAATTAACTTTTTTTTAAACATTTCGTATCTATACCACGAATGTTATTTCTCGTGCCATTTATACTGCATATGATACGCAGTTTTCGCGTGCATATGATACGCACTGTAATACGGTGTGTAATATGCACGCACTCCCCACCCCTAATCCTAACCAAGAGTTTTCAGTGCGTAGCATATTCACGCAAGAAACATTTTTGGCGTATAAATGGCACGAGAAATAACATTCGTGGTATAGAGATCGTGTTGCAGCAAATAGAGAGAATCCCCTCTTGTGTGTCTGGCCTGTTGTTACAGTATATTAGCCTGTTATTGTTACAGGAATGGTTACTGAGTAAACCTGCAAAGTCTTTTTGATACAAGGACAGTTTTCATCTATATAGCTGACTTGATCTAGTCTGCTACAGTGGCATAACAGATTAACAGCAGAGATATCATTGTACTTTTAGAATTTTCTGTTATTCTGTGTTCATACTATCATACGTGGAAAGGTGGTCCTCGGAATGTTTTTAAACACTCATTGGTGGGCCATGAGTTGCAAAAGGTTGAGAACCCCTGATCTAAAGCACAGTAAGTGTTTTCCAGTGTACCTCTGCCATAGCGATCGCTCCTTTCTTGGTGAAAGTGTTGTCGTTGAGGTTGAGCACTCGCAGCTGTGGGTTGTGCTGCATGGCTGTGGCCAAAGCCGTGACTCCTGGGTGATTGATGCCGTTCTGGGGCATGTGCACTTCCTCCAGACTGCCAATCAACTGAGAAGATAAAGCATTCGCCAATGAGCCAATCAGAGATGTGTTTCCCATACAACACCGTAACTCGCTGCTTCACTACCGTAGTACGATGCATCCTTTAAGAAATCAACTAGCTAGTCACGACTGTTTCCCGAAACCGTAGTGTCGTAAATTGGTCGTTCAACCACGTTGGTTAATGATGTCACTCAGGTGTTGGAGTAATACCTACTTTTAATTAATCTGTTTGAGATCGAATTAATACTTGATGTTTTGCTATAAATTACAGACATGGCATCTGAGGACTATTTCAAATTTTTCTCAGTTATTTCGCTTTATTTCCAGATTCAATCATAGGCTCGTTCTTACATAGTAGAGCACGTTTCCACATGACGTAAATGACATTTGTATGTATTCTAAATAAAAGATTGTACTGAATGTCAGCTTGCTTATTTTGCTCAAGATAAGGATTTATTGAGTCCACATGTCATGAAAACAAGAAACTCTGCTTCTAACCACAGGTCGAGAGCTGTCGTTCCAAACACACAACTGTGCGATGCTGTTTGCGAATGTGTGTTAGAACGATGTTTTCGGGAAACAACGACTCGTTGAACTGCTGATAACGACAGAACTTGCGACCATAGTTGGCTATCGATGCTACCCCTGATGAGGGAAACCAAATGGACCGAATGACACCGACTGACTTACAGGTAGATTTTAAAAACAAACCTCAAATAAACAAAAATCAAGAAAATGATTAATACTGTAGGTGAGATTTCGTTCTCGTGTCCTTCAGCACCTGAAAGGCCTGCGCCAGCGCTGTGGCTCCATCATTCTCCAGTCTGTTCCTGCCGGCGATGAACACCTTCAGCTGCAGTGGGGCGCCGAGCGCACTCGAATCCTTATGACACGCCGTCAGAGCCGCCGCCAGGATCTACAGAACCAGGAAAGCCACATTACCGGAGAAAACAAATGGCAATATAATTGTTGGTATCGTTTGGATTTTAACGATTCCAATTCCGATTCTTATCGATTACTAATTCCAATGAGAAAAAAAAAAAAAAAAAAAAACTCCGTAAAAAACAGGTATTCAGGTCCAGAAACTGTAATCAAATGTAAAATAACTCTGCACTTTATAAATAAAATATGCATTACAAATATAGTTACAAAAGTTATTCAGTCATGAACGAGTGAATTTTCTCTTGTGATATTATAGAGACGTTATATGAAGGTGCTGTCACTTTAAGAGTTTAAAACAAGGCGTTATTCGTCTCACACTTGAATAGTTTGAAGTCATATTGAAATGCTCACAAAGGAATTGATAAGAGGAATCGAAATATACATTTTATAACAAGTATCCGATTCCTCACCTTAAGTATCCGATTGCCAACCCTAAATATAATAGAGCGCAACAGATACGTCCATTTTTTTAGCATCTTTGGTCTCTGAACTATTTTCCCATTCATTTGGGTATGATTTGCTTGTCGTGATTCTCTGATTGGTGGATATTTCTCTGCAGAATAATGGGTAATGTTTTTTTTTGTTTTTGTTTTTTTTACCAGGAATTCTGCTGTTAAAATGACTATTTTAAAATTTGTTTTAAAAGCAAATACCAGCAATTAACAACCTCAACTGTTTAAGTTATTGTTCAAAATCAATTCCCCTATGGAGAAAATGAATGGAGTTTTCCCTGTTACATCATCATAAACCCCGCCCACCTTTCCTCCTCCGATGCCCATTCCACAGTTGTTGAGGCGCAGTTCCTGTAGCGAGTGACAGGCGGCGCTCTTGAGCAGCTTCTCGATGCCTTTCACGCCATCGGGTCCAAAGGCGTTATCGCTCAGGTCCAGAACCTTCAGACGAGCTCCCGCCGTGATTAACGCGTCACCCAGAGAAACCTGCGGAAACAGCTCGCTATCGTTAAACGCTCTGTTCTAGTCACGCCCAGAGCTGGCAGTAACGCATTACAAGCAACTCGAGTTACCTAATCAGATGACCTTTTTCAAGTAACTAGTAAAGTAATGCATTACTTTAAAATTTACCACTAAATATCTGAGGTACTTTTTCAAATAAATAATGCAAGGTACTTTGTTTTCCATTTATTGACTGATACCTCTCTTGTTTTCGAGGAATCGTGAGTAAGCGCAGAGGTGTTGTGTATAAACATGATGGTTATTGTAGTTCTAGACTAAATGTGAGCATTTACACACAAAAACAGATTCAGTATTCCTAGAAATGAATAAAAACAGTGAAATGCAAACTCAGAATATTCCGAAAACCTGCTATAATTAAATCTGTTAAATAACGCAAATATACTTTATGTATTTAATCTCACTTTATTAACCAATGTCTTTAATGCTGACCTTTGATGATCCAATTAAACCATACGAATAAGCAAAAATGACTTTAGTTAAATATCACACTTTTTCATTTTTTTTTTTATTGCTGAAGATTGTTATTAAATGTATTGTTTGTTAGCAAGCCCAGCCCAGGGGTCTCATTTATAAAACTGTGCGCAGGATCCTTACTAAAAGCGTACGTGCGCCCGAAAGCCAAAAATGGCGTACGCCAAAAAATATTCAGACTTATAAAACCGTTTGTACGCCAGAACCTGCGCAGAATTCACTTTATAAATCCCAGTCAGCGGAAGATTGAGCGCACATGCGTCTCCTCCCCGAAATAACCATATATGGAGCTTACAACGCCTAGTTTTACTATGCAGATCCTCATCTGCATATCATTTGCATATGATTATTAATCCACGTGATGACGTTTAACGGTACAAGACATTAGGAAAATATGAAATACGGATGTGCCGTCACATTACATTAATAAAAATCATCTAGTAGCCTATCCTTGCCTTGTTTTTGAATACATACATCAAATAGTGTAAAATACATTTCAGAGAAAGTTTTTCTCAATCTTTTCCACTGGCCAAATTGTATTTTTAATTGATTTATATTTTTAATGGAAACAGATAGACCTTGTTGAGCATTATTTGCACAAAACTATTTTCTCAGACAATCTGGTATTATCATAATAAGCAATTATCTCTGTGGCAATTAGCACGCCACAGGAAAAGTGTTCAAAAACATTGCATCCACAACAAATATTTATATTGATTGAATATAAAAAATGTTGTAGGCTAACTTCTCAGAAATGATTTCATGTTTAAGTGTTTAACTCCATTAATTTGAATGGCATATTTAATCTAAATGATTATATCAGAAGTAAAACATAGTTTAAATCATTCTTTTATTTATTTAAACTGCGTCAGTTTCACTAAACGGCCCAACGCGCTCGCTGGCGTGGACAGTTAAGAAGGGATGGATATTTGCTTCAAGTGACAGGCTTGGTGAGTGAAATTATATTTGTATTATCTTTCTGTAGATGTATCATTTTCTTTAGATTTTCTGTCTAAAAGTGACCAAAAAGACATTTAACTCCAGCTCACCATCGGTGTCGCCAAACTGCTCCATCTCCAAAAAGTTTGTACGCATGGGTCAGAGTTTGCGTGCAGGTGCGTAAATTTTCCCGTCAAGATTGTTTTTATAAATCTCAACTCATGCGTCGGAAGTGGCGTACGCCTCTTTCAGGGCCTGTTTTGTGCGTACGCAACGGTTATAAATGACGCCCCAGGTGAGAAAAAGTGACGCAAAAGTAACGTAATACATTACTTTCAATAAAAAGTGAAACAATTAGTCACATTACAAGTAAGTAATGCAATATTGTAATGCATTCATTTTATAAGTAACTTTCCCCAACTCTGGTCACAACTACTTACTAGGAGCACGTTGGGTGTAATATAGAGTTTGCACAGAGTTTCACCAATCAAAGATTATCGTGGAACCATAAAGAAAAGTTTAATTGTTAAATGGTCAGATCTTACCAGCGCTGGAGGAATTTCAGCTCGCAGGCGGCCGGTGAACATGTCGCTCCAGTGGCAGCACTAACAGAGAGAGAAACAATAGACATACAGGAGTTTTGTTTCCTAATTATTGCGTTAATTAATAAAGATTACAAAAAAGTCCTAAAATTAAAATAATATTATCATCGAAATGTGGTTTCTTGCTCTTGGCAGCCAATAATTCAAAGCACAAAACACTCTCTAGTGATTCCCATCATTCATAATTATATAAATATTTCAAATTTTCTTCCATCATCGTGTCACATTTGGGGCTCTGTAACATTGTGATTGTCACAAATCTTACTTATACACAAAGCCATAATTATGAGATGAAAAGTCGAAATTATGACATTCTAAGACAATTTCGACATTTTATTTCAATGACTTCTACAGTCATAAGTTTTACTTTGTATCTCAAAATTATGACCTTTAAAATCATAAATTTTAAATAATCATTTCTACTTTTTATTCATAATATTGTTTCTTAAAATGGCGGAAATGGACTAGAAATTATGACTTAAAAAGTTGAAATTATGACATAAGTATAATTATGAGATAAAGTCAAAGTTATGACATACTTTTTAAGTCCTAATTTCAACTTTTCAAGCCCATGAAATCTGCATGATTGTGGCTTTCATTTATATTTCAGTTTATTGCCAAGGCAACATTTCAAATTTTTGTTTAGCTTATAGACCTGCAACCCACTTTCAGATTGTGATCGACTGTTTTAGGATAGAGTTTAATAAGAATGAAGACTGCGAGTGTGGTTTCGGCACCTGCAGGTCGCTCTTCTTCTCCAAGGCTTTGGCGATGGTCTGCGCCGCCTCCAGGCCGATGGTGTTTCCCTCGAGTCTGAGCGCACGCAGACCGTCAAACTCCTCGATCTCCTTCACCATCTCCTCCACTGCGCACAAAACCACACATTATTCACAGCAGAAACAGATGTGAGACATTATTAAATGATCATCATCGGCTGATGTGCGTCTGAGCTCACCGGACTGAGCGTTGTCCAGTTTAAGACCCTGTCCTTTATAGCTGAGCTCTCCCTCGTTGACCTGAGCTTTCGCCAACGAGTCGGCGAGATTTGCCACATCATCTGACGCCATCCTGACACCGACTGAAGACCATATATCAGTTTAAAGAGAGAAGAAACAGTTCATGTGACTCATGATGATACAGTATAACATTAGACAAACATTAGAATCAAACCCACTTTATTTGTATTATTAGGCCAAGACACTACAGGTAAAAACATTGTATTTTTCATGCACTGATACATTTTTGGGCTATTTGAGTTATTTGGGCTTTCCATAACATGTTGTTTTAGACTAGTTAAAGGAAAAAATCCAATACACTTTGAAGTGTCTCTATTTTGCGTGTGTAGATTTCAATTCCACTACCTTTAAAGAGTGTTTTCCCCCCCACCACTTCAGCAGCTCTTACACACACACACCAAACTTTACAGTTTTATTCCTGTCTATATTCTGAAAGTTTTTACTGAGAGTTTGTTCATGTATCATACAGCTGATTTTTCAAAGTTGGAATATTGCATAAAACATTTGACAAATTTACATTTCCATCCTGTGTTCAAGAGAACAAAATCGTCAGATCACATGATTTGTTGAGGTAAAGTAAAAAAAAAAAAAAGTTGTTTTTTTTTTCCATATTTTTCTTCATAGTCAAATAAAGAAACTGTTAAGTAAACACTGTAATCAACAGTGCTCTCATTAATCTAGTAAGTCTGTGTGATTCGAAGGGAATTTTGTATTTGTCGTATACTCTATAAAGGTTCAGCCCTTTCGCCCCAGTATTCCCTGTTGCCTCTCGCCATGGGAAGAAATTAAAATTTGTATATAGCCTAACGTTTTATTCCTAAAAAATTGGGTGAAAGTATTTTTTCTGGCTGTTGACAGTATTTTCTGACTTATGAAAAGATAAAAAGAGACATGCAAAATCCCCTCAGTAAAAACCTTTAACTCTAATATGTCAACAAAGTTACAAGAATTTTTAACCTGGCTTTATCCAATGTTCAGATTTATCTTCTGGAAATGTATGCAAATTAGTGCATATTTAACTAGATAATGCCTCGTTTGCACATTTAAACATAACATTTCAGTAATACAAAAAAATTATTGCAATTCTTAATGTAATCAATCAATAAGTCAAAATATATTAGATCATCCTTTACCATATTCATCTGTAATGTATTTCCTTAATTCTTTTTTATTGTTAATATTATAGTGCATAGATGAATTAATCACAAATAAACATATTTTACATGTTAAAACGTTAAATATTCTTAATTGTGTAACCGTTGTTGTTCACCACCCCTAAATTATGTGGGTATGTTGCCATGCCATATGAACATGTATTCATACACCATATTATGATCAACACAAAAAACACGTTTTAAGCGACTCAGCCTTTTACAACTATAAACTCGTTCCCGGAACAAACTTAGCGCATAAATATTATGTTTGTACTTACAAGTGGTGTTAGAAATGCTTTCTGGCTGTAAATGTAGGCTATTTCTTTTTTTCTCCCAATTGCTTCCTCCCGCTCGCGCTGATGACGCAAATGGTGTAGCCGCGCAGTGACTCATGGGGTTTGTAGTTCGATGTCCTAATTCTGGAGCCCTTAATTTTGCGTGTCTTTTTGTCATTTGTTTGAGATTTACTGCCTGTTTTGAGTAAAATTAACACATACCAACGACGTTATAACTGGTTTAGGATTAAGAAAATAATAATAATAATTCACAGTATTGATTTTGTTGGCAGGTTTACCTTTAACGTATTAGAAGGAAACTTGTTAAACTGCAGTGTAACATCAGTATGTTTCCCCCCCTACTGTGACTAGATTTATTGAGTTCAGTGTAGAGATACTGAAATGCTGGGAGGGAATTCATGGTCACTCTAATAAAAAAAAATCTCTAAAAACACGTCAAGTCACGTAAGTTAAGTTACCAACAAAAACTAACAGTGTTTGTGTATATGTTTGTAAAGAACAGGTCAGTGTATGCTAGCAGTTTTTTTTTTTCTATAAAATAATTTAGTATTATAAATGTTTATAATTATTTGTCGATTAAAGTTTATAAGTGTCCAGAGACCTCCGTTATATCGTAAAGTCACTGTAACATGACAAGTGTTACTTTTATCAGCGCTGTTCGGGATGGACCAATCACAGATGTCGTTGATTCCTGGAAATGGGCTATTTGAATTTTACTTTATAATGTTTATAATAGCGTGTTTCCATTTGTATAGCAGATATCGACTCTAAAAATTATACACAGTATAAACGTTCTTAATAATGAATAATAATAATATCAAATCGTTCAGAGTGCGATTTGAACGCGGAGTCGTGCCTCCTGGCGGAACGGTCGCGTGCGTCTCATGGGAAGCGGTTATTAACTGGAAACATTTGTCGAGTTCACAGTGCAGTGTTGTCGACACTTGATACGTCTGGAAAATGTCTTGAAATTGATCAATTTATAAGCTGTCAGTCATTCCTCTAATGTTTTAGAGACGAACCACTAACTAGACACGCGCGAAGCTCAGAAGAAAGCGCGTTTGGTCTTGATTTTCTCCAGACACAGGTGAGTTTAGTGGAGTCATCTGGAAAGTTTTTGAGTTATTGTGATATGACTGTATTCGGACGTTATATTTGCTGTTTGGTGACTGACTTTGTGTGTTATTGGGTCCTCGTTTTGAATGTTTATTTCTAGCTGCTTCCGTTTCGTTTTTGCAGAAACTGGGAGGAAGTTCTCTTGGGCGTGTTTCAAATGTCCACTAGTTCTTCTTCTAATACACTAGCGGATTTGAGGAGGATCTGAGCATGTAGTTCATGCTATAATATTTTTATACTGTAATAATTTAAAAGTATTGTCACCTCCTTCAGGCTTTAATATTTGGTGTTTAAACGGGTGCATAAACACATAAAGAAATGGTAACTTTATTTGTAAAAGACTACAAATGGTTTTGGTTAACAGTAAGTTCTCTGACTATGTAATGTATGGGGGAAAACTATTACAAAGTTAAGTAAAAATGGACAAATATCGTATAACCCTTGTGAACTCTTTTAATATGTAACTTTTTTTGTAAAGGACAGTTTTAAATTGTGAACTTTACAGGTTCTGTAAGTGTTTACATTTTCACTGTATTTTTACAGATTCTTTAAATCACAGCTACCAGTTTTTTCTGTAAAAAACAAACAAAACAAACAGCATTTTTACATTGCACTTTTACATTGAAGGCATTTGTTGAACAGATGGTAAACATGAACTTTTACACATGCTTTTGTTTGTTTTTCAGGCTTGTGATGGTCAAACATGAGCGCTGAGCGGCAGAAGCGCAGAGAGGAGATTCAGAGAGCGCTGAGCTTCATCAAGTACGACAAACTATCAAACCCTGCAGCGAGAAATAAATACTAGATCGCTCTATTATTCTCGGACCAGATTGTTTAGATCCGTTGCCGATTAGGCCAGGAGAAAGAAGATTCACCAACTTGTTGTTTTTGTCAAAATGCTTTAACTCTGAACCATGTTTCATTAGATTGTGCTTGGTTTAATGCAGTGAAGAAACTTCTTCAACTCTATTCTATCAGCGAACACTTTTAGTGCTTCTCAACTGGCTGGCTGTGGCCCAAAAATGAGTTTTCGCTTTGTTTTGATAGTAGATTGTGTTGGCATCCAATCAAAGTGTTTTGGCACCAATTCATGCGTTATCGGGTCAAATTCAACTGTTGTCAACATGAGTGGATTGTGTGAAACAAGCCAGTCGAGAAGCACTGATCTACTCTCTCATTCTCCACTATTACTCTTATCATTTTGAGTGACTGTTTTTATCCGTGTCTACAGATGTTCGCTGCCTTATCCGGACCCTGCAGGCTATGAGGTTGGAGGATATTCTGCACACAAATGCTTATCTGAATGAAGACACATTCACAATATTTCACCATAGTATAGCTGAGTAAACTCACTCAGACATTTAGCATGCTGGTACTGTTATTATAGCTCTAAACAAATGTTAAAACGATTCATAATAAGCATTTGTTTGTTTCTTGTCCCTGTTGTAGGGGTTTGTGGTTCAGCTGGTGTGTGACCTCTTGGACGAGGGCAATGCCGCGTTTCGAGAGGGCGAGTGGACTCAGGCGCGGGGTCATTTCAGCGAGGGCGTAAACGTGTCTCTTTACGCTCAGGCCGAGGGGCTTCACGTCCCCGACGCCCTGCTGGAGAGTCTGTACATCAACCGCGCGGCCGCACATCAGAACATGGTGAGTGTACCTGTGTTTACTGACAAAACTGTGAACTTGACTTGGGCGCAAAGTTGGAATATTGCATAAAACATTTTACGAATTTACGTTCCATCCTGTGTTCAAGAGAACAAAATCGTCACTTCCTGGGAAATTGGTGCAGAATATCTGTAATAAAACTGAAAGTTGCTGCAATTGGGGAAGAAACTGTGGCTCTTTTTTCCTATGTTATAAATGAGTTGCGTCACAGAGCTGCAGACGAAATGCAGTGAACGCTGTCATGTTCTCTTGCGTTTGGATGCTGGTGTTTGAGGACGCAATCATGTCCCTCACTTCTGGGAGGAAATTAAAGGAACACTTCGACTTTTTCGATCCCCCAGAGTTAGATAAGTCCATACATACCTTTTTCATCTCCGTGCGTGCTGTAAGTCTGTCTGACGCACCCACCGCTAGCCTAGCTTAGCACAAAGACTGGATGTAAATGGCTACAGCTAGCATACTAATCCCAATAAGTGACAAAATAACGCCAACATTTTCCTATTTACATGTTGTGATTTGTATAGTCACAGTGTGTACAAATAACAAGGTCATGAAAAAGAGAGATGAAAAAGGTATGTATGAACTTATCTAACTCTGGGGGACACGGTGTATAAGCTAAAGTCCCAAAAAGTCGAAGTGTTCCTTTAAACCAAATTATTTTGATGACAGACTTTGGCTCAGGCATTTTAGAAAGACTGAACTAACATTTGTAATGCTGTTGGATGAGATCGTTCTGCTGGTTTGTCTGGTTATGATTGCTCTGCTATTATGTGGGCACATTTTTCTGATCACATGATTTGTTGAGATAAAGTCAAATATATATTTTTTTATTAAAAAAAAAGAAGAAATTCATAGTTTTTGCACGCCATCTTATCGGTAAAAAAATTATCCGCTTCAAAGTTTTTTTCACTTACATTTTTTAATGTGTTTTTTTAATGCAGTATCCCAAAATTTGCATAAAAATAGATGCCAGGGTCTCTAGACTCCGATTCGATCCTGATTTCTGCAGCTTTAGCTGTAAAGTTCCTGTTGGATGTTTTATATTTTATGTTGCATTATGAAAATATTGATTACTACTAGAAAATATTGATGACAAATGTTTGATTTATTTTAGTCTTGACACACTTTTTAATTTAAAGATGGTAAATAAAACATGCATAACAATTGCAATAAAATGAATATATCGCAAACTTACTAAATAAGATCAATATTAAAAAATAAATCAACATTAAAAAAAATCACAATAAAAATGTAATCTTTAAAATAAGTGATTTACACTTCATAGCAACTTCTTGATTCTTAATTCTCACAAATAAAGAAACTGTTAAAAACATGAATAAAAAGTGAAAGTAAACACTGTAACCAACAGTGCTCTCATTAATCTAGTGAGTCTGTGAGCTTCGAAGGGTATTTTTATTTGTCGTATAATCTATAAAGGTTCAGCCCTTTCGCCCAAGTATTCCCTGTTGCCTCTCGCCATGGGAAGAAATTAAAAGCACAAACAAGAGTTCAGTGTTCAAGCTTTTTCAGAGGTTTATTGTTCAGCTAGTGTATATAAACTCGACGGCAGGAATACATTAGCGTCAATAAGTCATGCGCTGGGAAGCCAGGAATGTTAAAGGAACCAGGCGAGGATATCTCCAGACATGGATAAGGAGCAAGGACGGCATGATAGCATGAAAAAGAGCGTATTGAGCATTTCCCAAGGTCACAGATCCCATTCTAACTCCAGCTAGACTGACTGAGGCCTTCACCAGACTGTCAGACGAGGGACACTATAAGAACCAGACAGATTTTGCAGGGTTGAGGACTTCTAGATGTGGTCAAAATCCTCCCACTCGTCTTTAAAGGTGAACTAAGTAACTTTTTTTACCTTAACTGAACAGCTTCGGAGTCATTGGAATGGTTATATTACTTATTTCGGGTTGAATGGTGGTCGTTTCGCACCCCCCTGGTGCCCGTGAGCGGAAAATACGCACTTGCAACTTTGAGCCGGCGGGCCGCCGGCCGCTGCGTCAGGAAGTCTCGCGTGATATCAGGTCTCGCGATGTAAACAATTGCTTTACGGCCAAAAGAAATCTGCTAAAATGCTGTCATTATTGCGCTCCCTCATGCTGTCCGAACCCGAATGAAGAAGACGTTTTAAAGAATGTCCCATCTGCTTTGATGTCGTTGATCTATAGCCTCTGGTGTCTGAGAATCACCAACGAGTTTTTACAACAGTGTTGTCAAATATCTATTCCGAAGCTGTGGGGGAGCTCTAGAGAGAAACCTGCGAGCAAAAAGCGAGAATACAGCGAAGAAATCCCAAAGCTACTGAGTGCTGCTTTAACGGGCTGTTTGTGCTCCATTTTAATGTTAGCCTGTTATATTAATGCACCTACTGTGAGAGTCTTTGTAGTTAAGTGGGTACTTGACCAACTCGTTCAAACTGAATTGTGAAATCTATGTCAACACTAGATCCAGTTAATCAAATGTGTCTTGCTCTGCCACGCTTCAGAAAAACTAACAGCTGGATTTGCGAGGTTCGTGGAATTATGTTTAAAGACTTGTTTAAAGGTACAATAAAAAAAAAAAAAAAAATCTGTAACAAAATGTAAATGAAGTGTACATGCTTCACTCGCCCGCGCGCGTCTCGTTTCTTATTGGTAAACAGAAAAGTTGCTTCGGTTACTTTGACGCTTGTAAGATCAGTCGTCACAACGAGAGAGAAATGTCAACATTTTTCTTTACTTTTTATTACTCAACTGGTGAGTAAGGTGTTTTATTGAACAGATAACCTGTCATATGTCTAACAGAAATCATTATAAAGCATCTATTGTGAAGATTGTTTCATTATGGTTGTTGTTGTGCTGGAATTTATTTTCAAGGAAGTGCCGTGTCTATTAATGGGTAAAGCTACAGTAATGTCTGTTGCTAGTCAGCTTGAGATCTTTCTAAACTGGTTTTTATTTCTTGCGTCTAATAGTGAATATTTTATGAGCAATAGGATAATCATATTCATCCACACAGTCACGCAGAGCCAAATCACAACCAAAAACATTGTTCTTCTGCAAAATGCGTGCAGTTTGGGGGGTTTTAACCACAAAAAAAAGCCAAAAGTTATATAATGTACCTTTGTAGTGTAACTTTAAATTATATTAATTCATATTTTCTGAATGCCGACAGTAAATGAGAAAGTATTATAGTGTGTGCATTTCTATTTTTAAAAATATAAAGAAAAAAAATACTAAATACTTAGTATTTAGCTAAAATACTTTGTTTTAAATGCCATTCCCCTTCTTTGTTTATCAGTTCTGTCTAATTATAAAACGGACAGTAAACCAGTGAAGACGGAGAACGGGAGCTCTTGCACACGCTGTCAAAATAAAAGCCAGCTTCCGACACTTATCGGCCTCACAGAAAAAATTCTAATATCGGCCGATATATCGGTCACGCACTGATGATCACCAATGAGTGTATAAGTGTGCTGTATTTTCTCTGTCAGGGTGAGTTTGACAGCGGGGTGAAGGACTGCGAGCGCGCGCTGGAGGTGTGTAAAGACAGCGCTAAAGCGTTATACCGTAAAGCCGTGTGTCTGAAGGAGTCTGGGAAACTGAGAGAGGCGTATGACTGCAGCGCTGCGTGTCTGCTGGCCTCACCGCAGGTAAACATCATCAACATACAGGGAAATGTTGCTGCTCATTAATGTGTATTTTAAAGGAATTTAGTGAACAACTAATAGTATTTACAATTATTTTAAATATGTAATATTATTCACAATTGTAATTATTATGTACAGTTATTTTATCTAGATTTTTACTGTATTTTATACTTTGCAAATATGTATTTTTAATCAAGGTTATTTATCCAATGGGGAAAAAAACTAAATGAAGCCATTTCACACTATTCAATAATCATTAAAAGGCCAAACATTATTATATTTATTGGTTTGTTTTTAATCTGTACAGCTCAACCCTTATTACTATTTGTACAATTAAACAAAATATATAAATGTGACATTTAAAGCTGTATGTCCCATTTTAAGAATTATTTAAAACATTTAGATTAGAATAAATAGACACAATTAATACACAGTGAATGAAAAAAAGTCTTATTTTTTTATTATATATTTTACATTTGTAATATTATTTAATATGCAATATTATTTACCATTTTAATTATGTACAATTATTCAACTACATCTTTACTGTATTTTATACTTTTAGTCCAATTTATGTTTCCAATGGGAAATAAAACACACTTAAACCATTTCATACTATTCAATATCACTAAAATGCCCAAAGTTATTATTTTTATGTATTTCTTTATTTTTGTAATCTATATTACTCAACCTCTTTTCATAGTTTAACTAAATGTATAAATGTGACATTTAAAGCAGCGTGTCACAAAAATTATTTGAAACATTTCAGACTAAATAGAGTAAATTAATACACCGTAGAAATAAATAAATACATGGTATTCAAAAACATTTAGCAATTTCAGAATGACAAATATTTAAGAATTTTTACTGAAACAAGCGGTTAACTGTCATAACTGGGAATATTATTTATTAAATATGTATATTAAGAACATTTTTAAAATCTAAATGCTTGTTTGGGAAAATCCGGAATGATTGTAAATCTCTAGGACATGTGTCTAATAAACAGATAAATGAACTTAATCTTCTGGAGCATTTTCTGTGTTTAGCTGCACATTAGTTAGTGTTCTTGTCAGGGTTTTCGGTATCTTTTTCAGGATCAGACGGTCAGTAATTTGTCCCAGGAAATCGCAGCCAGTCTAGGCCTGAAAAACAGAAAAGCGTACGTCAGTTCTCAGGTGAGTACCCAGAATTCCCTGCATGACATGTTTTGAAACGTTATGTTTCAGTGCAACAAGGAAATCTTTCATGAAGATAATTATATTATCGGACAGATTTATTTGCATAATATTTTCTCGTTATTATTCTGTCTCAGAGTGGGAAAGCGTCTGGATTTGAGGACGACGGGCTCGTGTCTCCACCTTCAGATGAGGCAGGACAACATTTTTAAACTCTAATCAGTATTGCATGAATTTTGATCTGTGCGTTGCAGCTCAGCTGAGTAGATTAAGACATTCTCCCTCTCTTGTGTTTTGTGTTTGTTTGCAGACATCATCCGTTGAGCTGGAGAAAGTGGCTGACTCTGCAGGTACTTAAAGAGACATTTATTATTACTCTGTGTGAAATGCAGGGAATGCAGCATGTTTTCCTGTAGCTCAGATAGTAAAGAGCAGCGCTAGATACACCAAGGTCTTTGGCTCAATCCCCAGAAAAAGCATGAGCTGATGAAATACTTTGAAGGCAATGCGAGTCGCTTTGGATAAAAGCGTCTGCCAAAAAGCATAAGGTTGACTTGCAATAGCTAACATTAACTAACAATGATGTTAGATTAGGACTAACAAAATCTATAGAGTTGTTGTTTAATGTTTATGTTTACTAGTGTTAACTTATGTTAACAAATGATGTGTAAATGCACACTACAGTTCCAAAAAAATTGAACTTTTACATTAATAACAGGAGAATAGATGAAGTGAAATGAAAAAATATTGTTCCTCCACCCAATAAAAAAAAATTGTAATAATTAAACAATGTAGAAAAGAGTATTATTAATAATAATAATAATAATAATAAAAATCTCAATACATAGTGTAATAAAAAGAATGTCAATCATAATGTCTCAAGCAGTGTTGGGGAAAGTTACTTTTAAAGTTATGCATTACAATATTGCGTTACTCCAAAAAAAAAAAGAAGTAACTATTTGCATTAGTAATGCGTTTACATTACTTTTGGGTTACTGGCTGGGCTTGCTGGTTTCTTTTTTCTTCTTCTATTTTTCTAAATATATTTTTGCCAAATGTTAAGACCCTTTCACATCAAAAGTAAAGTGAATACGCCTCAGGCTGAAGGAAATGCAGATTCACGCGTGTACAGAAGAGGGCGCCGCTCAAACAAACCTTTCAGCTTCTGCAATTCTGGATTAAAGAAGAATAGGATACAGAAGGGAGTCCAAGGCCCTGTCCCAAATGGCACACTCCGGACTTGTGGACTTCCTCAGAGTCCACACTTTGGTGACGTCATGTAGTGCAGACCTATAGGGCCCTTGGCGCGAGTCCACGAGGGCGCATTGAGAGGTATTTTTGGGACAGACTCGCTCGGCATGCCGGAAATAACGGTCTGGTTGTTGTTGGACAGGAGAAATCACATTTTTGCGCTCCGACGTCTTATCTGCATGTCCACTACACAGCCTAATTTTACAGTTCTATATTTTGATATTATGCATATCACCTGGGCATTAGACAATAGATAAATCATGCTTATTTAAATGATGTATACAGTTGTACATAATAATACATAATGTTCCATTTGAACTAAGATTACAATTTTAAAACATAATTTAAACATATTTTTTTCAATTTACAGGTTTCAATATTCATACTATGTTTACATATGACTCAGTAAAGCCCTGCCATTCGGTTCTATTTATTTAATGAATCATAATGCGATCGTATTATTAAACACGCTATTATTATGTTTGAGACATCAACCACTGGTCGATGACCATAATGTTTGTATAAACTGTAGGTAACAACTGGTAAAATGTACATTTAGGTCATAAAAACAGTAATATTTTCTTCACAGCCATGTCAACAATTATCCGTGAGTGAAATCTCCTCCCATCTGTTGTCTGATTGGCCTTTCGCAAGGATTCCTGGGTAGTTAAAGTGCGTGGAGCCTGCATCTATGCGGGCTTCGTGGAAGACCGCTTCAAGGGTACAAAGGGGGCGCTGCTGAGCACACTTCAGAGCGGTAACATGCTGAATGGGACGGCCTACGGACTCGTAGACTCAGCGAGCACGCGCAATTCAAGTCCACGAGACCGAAAGTCCGCATGAAGTGCGCCATTTGGGACAGGGCCCAACACTCTTATTTCTAAATCTAATATAAAGTCATTTTTGCTTATTAATATGGTTGAATTAGATCATTGAAGGTCAGCAGCAAAGACTTTGGTTAATAAAGTGAGATTAAATACCTAAAGTGTATTTATGTAATTGAATATAGTTAATTATAAAAGTTTTGCCTAAAATTCTGAGATTGCATTTGACTGTTTTTATTCAATTTGAGGATTACTGAATGTTTCTGTGCAAGTGAGACGAGTAAATACATGTTCACATTTAGTCTAGAACTAAACTAACCATCATATTTACACAGCGCACACACTTTATTTCTCTCAACATGGGGACAGGAGAGCTGTCGGTCAATAAATGTCAGTAACTAGTGTTACTTATTTGAAAAAGTAGCATAGATATTTTGTTATATAGATATTTGAAAACGTAATGCGTTACTTTACTAGTTACTTAAAAGTAATCTGATTATGTAACTCAGGTTACTAGTAATGAGTTACGCCCAACACTGGTCTCAAGTATACAAAATATGTTGGATCGTTAAGTACGCAAGTGTTGCTGTTGATTGTGTGTGTGGTCAGTATTGTCGTCTCCTCCTTGACAGTGGGTTCGTCTGAATGGCCGTCTCCTGTGTTACCGGCCCCGGTCCCCGTGAGCGACTCCCATGAGGCCCTGGGCCTGTCGGTGCCCGTGTCTCAGCCGCTGGAGGACAACGACCTGATGGGAGACGAGCTGGACCGTCTGCTGGACTGCATGTCCAAAGAGGAAGACACACCACAGGTGAGGGCACTGAATATGAATATGAAATGAAACCGTGTGTTTGTGAAACCGCTTATAGTTACCAGTTGAATCTTTCCTGTTTGGCACTCAGAGTGGAGTCGTTCCCACTGGCCTGGTGTGTTTCTCGTCTCGGTCTCCTCGTCTTCCTCCCGCGTTCTTCTCCTCCGTCGGGAGTCAGTTGAACACTCTGGACTCTTTCACTAAACCTGAGATGAACTCCTGCTCCACCCTGGACGCATTAGACTCCATCTGTTCGTCCACAGACGCTGTTTCCCTGCAGCGCCCTCTGGTGGTGGGAGGAGACGTGCTCGACTCGCTGTCTGAATTCAGTCTGCCAGGTCCATGATTACTGTATTACCTACTAGATATTTACTTGGTAACACTTTATTTTGATGTCCCCTTTCAGCACTCTGTTGACTAAAGGGCTTTTGCACCGCATAGTTCTAGGAACTTAGTTCTAGGATCTAGCCACCAGGATGGTTCCCCGAGAACTAATGGTTCCCATAGGAACGTTTCCCTGGTTGCATTCGCACGTTTGTTGTTCTGACCTTTATTTTGACAGCGCTGAAAACGCCAGTGCTCGCATTCTCAGTGTTCATTAGTTTACGATCTGTCTAACAGTTTTGTCTAATACGTTATTAGATAGAACTGTTATACATAGAAAGTAGACAGTAATGAAAAGTTATTAGCGTATGCCGTGTGGTTGATGTCCAGTGTTGCTGAGCAGAAATACATAATCATGTCTCACTCGGTCCCTTCAAAGTCTTGTTGGATTTTCTCCTCAGTGTAAAGGTTAAGAAGTCCATCTATCACTGTTTTCTATGTTCGTAGAGTTAGTTTCTGGAGTAAATATATAGGTTATAATCTGTGTGTTTACACAGCCTTTTTAAAAATGGCGGGTGCTGGTGTTTCGCTTGCGTTCGGCCAATCAGCGAACACTAACGTCACTGGTAGTTCCTATAGCGCTGGTTTAGGCCGACTCTGAAGTACGAGTAAATTAGTTCCTCCACAAGGAGTTCTTAGAACAAAAATCTTTCCTAGTTCCTGCGGTGCGAACACGCCAAAATCTGGGAACTTCCGTCAATAGTTCTAGGAACTATGAAAAGGTTCCTCCGGTGCGAAAGCCCCTTAAAAGTAACTTTGCAACTACATGTCAACTAACTCTCATTAGAGTATTAGTAGACTGTCTGATTAATATCTGCTAACTCTTCGTTTCATAGTTTATATTTAAAGTTTATATTTATAGTTAGCTAACTGCTAACCTTTCAGGGTTTGCGTTCTCGAGCCACCAGACACTGTTGTGCGAATGAGCGGCCGGAGCTTGTTCAGGGTTTTCTGTTTGAATGGTGTCGTGTAAGCGGCCCCTAAGATAATAACTAATGATATTTGCAATGGAAGTGAATCAATCAATCAAAACTAACTTTAGCTAGACAATAACTTTATCCTAGAGCTGCTATAAAGCCAAGACAATCTCTATTACTTTAATTTCCTATTATCACTGTAAAGCTGGTTTGAAAACAATCTATATTGTTAAAAGCGCTATATAGGTGATGACTTGACTATTGTGATGGATCTCCAACAGACATTCTACTGACTATAAGTAACTTTGCAACTAATACTACTAATACTCTAATGGGAGTTAGTACACATGTAGGTGCAACGTCACTTATAGTCAACAGAATGTGTTAAAGGGACCATCAAAATAAAGTGAAACCAGAAACTAGCAGTGTTGAGAGATTAAAATAATTTACCAAAGTTTATGCAAATAAATGACAAATAATTACATTTTGAGATTCCCAAAGTTTCAAGATCTTAATGTTTTTCTTCACCAATGAATTTGCATTTGTGATCGTTATATTCTTCAGCATTATCTACTTGATAAGAAATCTTGAACTTGAGAGACTTAGAAAAATTACATTCATATGACTTTTTGAGATTTGATTAATAACAGTTATTAAATTTCCTCTTATATCCAGATTTTTCAGAGACTGGGAACAAATAAATTAATTCTGCTGTGTGTTTATTTCTCTGTCAGGTGGGAAAGTCTGTCGTAGTTTTCTGCCGTCGGTCAAACTGACGAACTCTTCTCATATGGTGAGCGTGACGCCTCTGACTGCTGATGATATGAACGCATTAGAGCATCTGTTTAACCTGAGAGAGAGTTAATGTGTGTGTGTGTGTGTTACAGAGGAACGGTCACATGACCTCCACACTTTCCTGTCTGTCCAAGAACCCACTGGAACAAACACATGAATTTGCTCAAGCCTGCAGCAGCTGCTTCACTTCTACAGGTGATTCACATCTATCTATCTATCTATCTATCTATCTATCTATCTATCTATCTATCTATCTATCTGTTTTTCATCTATCTGTCCATCTATCTCTCTTTCATCTATCTATCCATCTCATCTGATTTCTCTCAACATGGGGACAAGAGAGCTATCAGATATTCTGTTAATTTAAAAGTAATGCTACTTGTTACTTGAAAGTAGTCCTATAACGTAACTCGCGTTCTCTGGCTTTACCTCGTGTGTCTGTGTGTCTCTCTCAGGTCCAGGTGTGCTGGATTTTGAGTTCAGGTCTGATGTGAACCACAGCTGTCAGAAGGATCTTCTGCTGTGCCGGCGAAGGGGCGGAGCTAACTCACCCTGGAGGCGGATCCGGCCCCGCCCAACTCGCAACAACTTCCAGGCCGCCTTCGTGCTCTGCAGAGGTGCGTCACGTTCAGTGATTAAATTAACTAGTACTGGCGATGTGACGTGAGGATATTTTCCCATCGGTTAATGATGCTGATTTGTGCTGCGACTCTCTCGTTCAGCTCACGATTTATTAAGCAGACACGTTCAGTTTTTAATTGTAGTGACTGTTCTCTAACTGAACTAAATGATTTTATTTTAAAAAAGTAGGGGGCGGTGCTGCGGTGGGCAAGTGATGTAACTTCAGTTGCTTCTGAACACCGTCACTATCGTAGCAAGCCTGACTAGTACCTTAATTAATGTGATTAAATCCTCCCTATGTGTGTGTGTGTGTGTGTGTGTAGAGGTGTTGGAGAGTCAGGTGTGTAAGTACGGTGAGGGCTGTACGTTTGCATATTGTCAAGAAGAGATTGACGTGTGGACGCAGGAGAGGCGGGGCTTACTGGTCCGAGAGCTGCTCTTCAATCCACTTGGAACCAATGAGAGACAAACACTCAGCGTCATCACACTCCTGAACACACACACGGGCATGTTCATGTTCCTCTGTGAGGTAACAACACACACACACAATTTGTGGTGAAAATTTTAACGATTCGATACCAGTCTTGAGATTTTTACTGCTGGATTTATTCCTCAGTTGAAAGAGTCTTAATGGGGTGTTACTGATATAAAGTGAGTGCTTTACACGGAAAGGATAAAAATAAATAAAAAATCATTAAATAATCATGAGAGATGCATAAGAAATAAAAATAACAATAATAATAATATATAAATAGTAATACAATTTTTATTAATTTATTTTAAATGTGTTAAAAATAAAAATAGGATTTATTTAGCTATAGTTTTTGTCCTTTAGATTTAGTCAAACAGTGCTTGTCAAATCCATTAATATTAGTCAGTTTTAAACTAACAAAAGCTAAAATTGCATCTAATTTTAGTCAATGAAAACATTTGTTTGACGAGAGTGCAAAATAAAACTAAATATTCAAAACGTTTATATATTAATTAAATCGTCATTTAAATGTGTATCAACACAAACATACTGTTTTGTTAAAACTTAATCTGTTGAAATAAGATATAATAACATTATTGACTATGAGTGGATTATTACAAACATTCTTGTTGATTCTAGATGTTCTTCTTCCCAAAAAAATGTGTTTGTTCATTATTAATATTTTGCCTTGTTTTGCTTGTCATATTTTGTCAACATCATGTTTTAACTAATGAATTTAAGTATTGTTGTGTGATTTTCATATAATCATTGACAAAATCCAAAAAACATTAATAACCACTTTAATGAAATTAGCACAGACCCTTATGTAGGACAAAACAGCTTTTTCTAGAGCACTTACACTTTGTATCATGTAAGTGACATCATTTTACACAGATAAATATTTATTTAGGTAAAACTAACTACTAATAAAAGTGGAAATAATGACGTGGTTCAGTGCTGTGGATGTTGAGTCGTGTGTTTCTAATGGCTAACGCTTCTCTGTTGTGATGCTGTCCTTCATCAGGCTTGTTTTGACTGTAAACCCAGAATGATCAGCAGACGCTGGAAGGAGAATCCAGCTGTGTGTGCCAATCTACAAACACAACATCAGTTCGACAAGAAGAAGTACGTGAGAACAACATCCATCCATCCATCCAGTGTTGTCAAAAAGTACCGACTTCGGTAACAAGTCGGTACTGAAATAAAAAAATGTGACGATACCAGCATTTCCCTCTAGCATTATGAGCGATGTTGAACAGATTGTTAAACACCTCTGATTGGCCACTGTGTTCACGCACTCAACATATATGTCTCTGATTGGCTACGTTGATCAACAATGACATCTTTGATGCTCTTCACCAAGCGCTTACATGGATACACACAGGAGCTTTTAAAAGCAGTGGATGTATTAGGGATCTGCTGATAGACTGGTATCGTCACATTTTGTTCAATTTATCTACCCATCTATCTATATATTTATCTCGTTCCATCCATCCATCCATCTACCCATCTATCTATCTATTGGTTTCATTATTGTTCCATCCATCCATCCGTGTGTAAATATTATAGATAAAGCATCTCTGTGTGTCTCTGTCTGTCAGGTGTTTGGTTCACGTGGTGAAGAGCAGCGCTGTGAGTTACAGTAAGATCCGAGCGCTGAGTCCTCACTGTCAGTTTGACGTGTGTCGTCATGAGCTCAGTCTGGGCTGTAAGAGGGAGGACGGCTGCTGCTTCGCTCACTCGCTCATCGAACTGCAGATCTGGATCCTGCAGAGAGACTCGGGTACACACACACACACACACACACACACACACACACACACACACACACACACACACACACTGGAGATCTCATATATACACACACACACACACATTAGAGACTCTAGTACACAAACACATACTGGAGATCTCATACACACACACAAAACACACACACATTAGAGACTCTAGTACACAAACACATACTGGAGATCTCATACACACACACACACACACACACACACACTCACTGGAGATCTCATAAACACACACACATTAGAGACTCTAGTACACAAACACATACTGGAGATCTCATACACACACACACACACACACACACACACACACACACACACACACACACTCACTGGAGATCTCATAAACACACACACATTAGAGACTCTAGTACACAAACACATACTGGACATCTCATACACACACACACACACACACACACATTAGAGACTCTGGTACTCAAACACATACTTGAGATTTCACACACACACACACACACACACACACACACACACACACACACACACACACACACACGTTTATGTTTTTATGTTTTATTGACGTTTCAGCATTATTACAATTGTCATAAAAAACTGAATTATTTTACTGTTACAATAAAACATAAATACTAAATAGACCAACAATTTAAAATAGAAAATAATTTTAGAGCAAATAGAGCCAAGGTTTAAATATACAAATTACCAATCTAAAATATTATAAACATGATCTGCATTTATTCATTCATCAATTTTCAACACAGTGTGTTGTGATGTTTGATATTGGCATTTTCTTTTGAGAGTTTAAAAATGAGTTTTTGCACAATAATGATTGACAGGATTGTGTTTTCTCTCTTTTTTCTGGCTAAATTTTTTATTGCTATGAATTCAAATTTTGTTTACAAGAGAATGGTAATATCTTAAAAAATACACACAAATTAATACTAATAAAAAATGACAATTAAGACATCAGTTATGTATGTAATAATAGAAAAGATATATATATATATCACAGTCTTTTTTCATTGACCCGTTCATGAAATGTTTTGCAGCGCTTGTATACCTGTATTTGCTGCTGAACAATTGTGATTCGGATCTCATTACCAGCTGTGAACCGGCCCAAGTAGTTCAGAATAAATGACTGTTTAAATAGATGTTTTATGTTTGAGGTGCTGCATTACATCAGATAAACTCACCAAACTTCATCTCTCTGTGTTTAGGAATCAGCCATGAAGAGATCGTGCAGGAGTCCAAAAAACACTGGAACAAACAGCGTGTGAGTCTCTTCTCAATTATTACATAATGTTAATATAATCTCAAAGTATTTATTAAATAATTATCATTATTTATTCAGCCTGGTGCTGTTCTAAAGTTGTATGAGGAAATGTTCTTCTCGTGCTTGTCAAAACATGTTTATTAGATTTTAATTTAGATTAGTAATTTGTGCTTTTAAAATGTTGCTCTATTTTATTTTTGGTCTTTTATTATTGATGTTTCATTATAACAACTAAATAATTCAGTGTTTTAATGACAATTTCAGGGTTCCCGCGGGGTCTTAAAAAGTCTAAAATTCTAAACTTTAAATTTAAGGCCTTAAAACGTCTTAAAAACAGCCAGATTTTCATCCGCGGTCTTAAATTTCATTTAGTAAGGTCTTAAAAAGGGTTTACCCTCGTTTATTTCCAGAAACGCTGGCCGCAGAAAGTTATTACAAAGTAGCAAAAAAGTATCGAGTCGTAGCCTACAAAGCGGAGCTCTAGTGCAGGGTTCTCCAACACGCCGCTCGCGGCCTGATTGGAGGTCGCTCGCCAAGAGCCCGTTCACATATCGCGTCTTTTGCGCGCTCAAGTTTGTTCAAATGTAGGCGTGCGGTAAGCGTGCTCATAACTGAAGCAATAACGCACTCGTTTTTTCCAGGCACTGTCTGAAAGCTCAGTCAACAGGAAGGATGGGGGGGCACCCAAACACTACGGGTGTTTTTCTCTTCTCCGTTAAAGGGGTCATATAATGCCATTTTTGTACAAGCTAATATGATTCTTTAGGGTCTAAATTAAAAGTTTGTAATATACTTTAATTAAAAATTCTCATTAGTATTGTAAGAAAACACTAATTTTACCTGGTCAAAAACAGCTCTGTTTTCAGCACGCCGTTTCAGTGCATGTGTCTTTAAATGATAATGAGCTTTGCTCACCCCGCCCCTCTGTTCTGTGCGTACACCGTTTGTAACACAATAACCACGCGTTGTTCATTATAAACGTGGGATTATGAATTATATTGAGAACGTCGTACATAGAAAACATGCTGTAATGTACCCTGAGTGTAAACCTTAGATGCAGTGAAGCCTGCAGCAAGGTTTGCAAATTTCGCAAAGATTAATATAAATACTAATATAAAGGTTAATAAAACATTACACTCACATCTTCTGGAGGTTCAGCAGTAACACGTTGGTACCGATCCGTTTTTTCTAGTTTGTAAAGCTGTCTGGTGTGAAATGATTCGCGTAAACATGAAAGCATGGACGGGAATCCCCGTGAGGGAATCCCCGCGTCAATCCTTTGGGCATATCGCTTCAAAAACAAAACTCAGCCACTGCATCTATAACGGCTCAGATTTAGGAACATCCAAATGACTGCTGTGTTCCTTATTACATCTAAGAACAGAACACCACAATCGTGTAGACGCCATTCTACTCCAGCATATCAACAATGGCGGACTACTATGACGACGGCTGTCACAGCTTGCTCAGGGCGGGTCTTGTGTTGAAGCACGGCTGTCAATCACAATCGCGGGAGGGGCGTACGATCTTATGACGTCACAATATCGAACGGCTTGATTTCATAGATGGTCAAACATATAAGGAGATTAAAACAAAACCACTGGATGGATTTTAATCATGATAGGATGGTTGTGTACAGGCACTGCCAACAGACATTTCAGTGCAATCAACTTGTAAAAGTGCATGTACCATTATATGACCCCTTTAATAAATCTTCTAGCAGAGCTACAGCAAGCGTTTCTCGCCGGTGGAAATCCATTAGCCACTAAAACTTATTTTTCTTTGTCATTGTGGAGAGTGCAGTGCATGGTTGCATAGCAATGACAGATGCCACGGGAAAATCGGACCGAATTTTACTATTAATAATGAAAGATAAGCTAAAGTGCATTGTAAATGTCAGTAATTTATCTTTTTTGACTCATTCTTTTTATAAAAAATAATTTAAAGTCTGAAATATGTGAGGTTTATCTTTTTATAAAACTGTTTTTGTCAAACCTTTATTTTAACTTGTACATGTTAGTATGCAAGACATTTTAAAAATGTTCATTTTTAATGGTATTATTTTAATGTTTATGTAAACAAAAAGTGCATATTGATGCTAAATTTATTTGTTATTTGCTGGTTTTCGACATAAAACTTGGTGAATTGATTTCATTGTGTAGTATTAATACTTTTTGAACAGGATTCTGTGATAACCATGATCATTTTTGTCACTAATCATGAAATTAAATGTTCATGCCATTTCATCTTTAGTTATGATCAACTAAAATCAACTAATTATGTGTTTTTGACAGTATAGTATGCAAAGTACAATTTTCTATAAAAAAATGATATCTGATTCTGTTCTTTTCTCTGACATGCATTGTTGGGTGTGGAAGGTTACTAATGTGATTTATCTGTAAATTAAATTAATGCTTTTTCAATTACTGAATTCATTGAAATAAAATGAATTCTTTGATTTGAATTTTCATTTGGTAATGCGTCGTGTAGGTCTTAAATTTCAATCTTTATGGTCTTAAAATGTCTTAAAAAGGTCTTAAATTTGACTTACTGAAACCTGCAAGAACCCTGAATTTTCCTTAAAGGTGCAGTGTGTAATGTTTAGTGGCATCTAGTGGTGAGGTTGTGAATTGCACCCAACAGAAGTTACGGTGGCCGACAGGAAGTGATGTCATCGTCTGAGACAGCAGAGAGTAGCCAGTTCAGCAATGAGGTTTCTTTACAAAGATACATTAAGAAATTAGGTTTATTTAATTAGTCAGTAAAACGATATGTTATTGTGAATATTATTGTTACTTGTTCATCATTGTGTCAGTGTTTATCCGCTGACTTTAGCTTTAGCTTCTTTGCATGAAGAACAACATAGTGATGAAACGTGTTTGTCCGTTCAGGGCCACTGTAGAAACATGTCGATGTAAGGGGACAGCACTAATTAGTACATGCATAGATTGAGTCATAATGCATGTAGTGATCGACTCTTTCTGTCTCTTCATCAGCCTGTGATTGTGGCTTCACGATCACCAAACAAAATCAGTGCTGCCAAATCAAAAAGTCCAATCAGAGCAGAGCAAACGAATGGGAAGGTGCAGGGAACAGGAAGTGGTGACACAGCTGAGGTCAAAGGTCACGAGCTGGAGCTGATGCTGAAGTTCGTGTGCGGTCAGTGCTGGAGAGACGGGCTGGTCAGCGAACCGGACCGAGCGCTGAAGTACTGCACCGCTAAAGCCCGACACAGGTGCAGACGGACACACACGCACAGACGCCACACCTGAACACACCCCACCCGTCTCACTCTCTTCCTCTGTCTGTCTCTCTTCAGCTGGACCAAAGACAGGAGGGTTTTACTGGTCAAGTCTCACGAGAGGAAGAAGTGGGTCTCAGTGCGACCTGTGCCCTATGCCAAGACCTTTCCTCAGCAATACGACGTGAGTGAAAACAAGTCCTTTACTCTGTTTGATGCACAGATGAGATGAGGTTGGTTGACCTGCTGGACTCTGTACTATTCTCTATATGATATACTTGTACTAGGGCTGACCCCTAATAGTCGACTTACCGTTAGATGACTTAAAGAGGCTTAGTCGACCAACATTTTATTAGTCGAAAAAAAAAAAACTTGAAAAAGTGGCAAAATCACGCAGACTGTAACAGAACGATCGTTAACGGCATGAAATCCAAACATTCGTCTATCATTTATTGACCTCAAATATATCACTTGAAACATGTATGTAACAGCACTTTACAAGTCTGCTCGCTCTAATGTTAACCTAGACGAATGTGCGCTGTTATTCGGCGTGTGTGGAGAGCGCGCAGATAAGAGTAATGCAAACTGTAAAGGGTCTACTTTTATTTTTGTAAACTCACAATTACAACAAAACGTTGTGCTTTTGTAAAATAATGGCGCTTTCTGTCGATTCGGTCTTGAACTTGAGCGCATCACATAAATGAACCGAAACTCAGTGTATACTTGCCTCACAGACATGAGAATTATATCTATAGAAAGCTTGAATTTTTTACATTTGAATGAACAGATTCAAATGGATAATAAATATTCTCCAATTACGAATCCGTATGAAATGTGCATATGTGTGCGTCCACTACAGCGGAGATGACAAGTCGGCATCGTTGACTTCATCTCTGCAGCCCAAAACACAGAAAACATTACCAATAAATTATTCAAATGTTTAGTCAGTCTCATTCTGTTTTTTTTCACGACACATTCATAATCACTACGTTTGCCGGCGCTCTGTGGCAAGCTTTATGTTTGAATTTGTGCACTGATTACGCTATATGTATTTTATATAGGCAATTAAAGGCACATTATTATGATCTATGGCTTGTTAATATAAATGCGCGATTAGTTGACTAATGGCTTAAATGAATGACTACTAGTCGACTAGAAAATCTTTAGTCAAGGGCAGCCCTACTGTTATAGACTCATAGTATGGAGGACCTTATTATTACTCAAGGAAAACTAGTGAAATACCAAGTCTAACAGTCAATCTATCATATTTAATAAGGCTGCTGATCCTGTGAGCTCTTGGCGTCTAACACTGAATGTTTCCCCACAGATCTGCATCCATGTGCTGAAGCAGCGTAAATGTCATTACATCGGGAACTGTTCTTTCGCTCACAGTCAGGAGGAGAAGGAGCTGTGGACGTACATGAAGAACAACAGCTGTGAGCGTCAAACCAAACACGCAGTCAACACTGATGTTTATTCATGCGCTGAAGCTCAATTCACACACTATCCGTCCTGTGTAGTGTAGGATAGATGTGTGTTCCCCTGTGAAGGCCTCCTTCCCTTTACCTCTGTACAGATAAAACGTTGTCGGGATAATTCACATGGCTACGCGGAAGCGATAAATAATTCTTTAGTATACATTTTTAAGGCCAGACAAGTATTTTGTCGAGGGTTGGTATGTAGAGAAGGACTACACGCCTGTGCACATATATATTCAAGCGCGCCTACCTATAGACTGAACACGTGATGCGCATGTGCACGCCGTCAGTGTTTTCGCGGGTTTGTGTTTCTGAGGTTTGTGCAGAGATAACCTTTTTTTTTTCAAAATCTATCAAGGCTTGCACCTTGGAACCTATTTCAGGGTTTGCGTTCGCGAGCCACCAGGCACTGTTGTTGTGCCAATGAGCGGAATAAATTGGTTCTGGCAATTTTCCAGTAAGGGAAGTTGTAACATTACCAGTAAATTACCAGTAAGAGATCACGTGTGAACACAGAATGAAGATTATCGGGATGCGCTAATCACGTACAAGGTCAGAACACGCTGATACCAGAAGTCATAATCATAAAGTTCTTACGGAGATGATGTGATTACTCAGCGCTGTTTACAGTAAGCTTTGTTATCGTGTTTCTTTGTAAATATGCATTAGATGATCGTCGTTGACCGTTGCACCACGTCTCGCAGCTTTTTCAGCTGCCTTTTCCATTCATCAGCGCTGCGGCTTTGCATTTGGATACTGTTATGCACGTCTCGTGTTTTGTCCTGTTTGATCATCCCCTTATGTCTGTCACTCAAACCTAAATTTCTTTTGTCAAATTAAGCAGATAGTGAAACTAAAGCACTCCTAGGGTTGGGTATCGTTTGAATTTGAACGATTCCGATTCCGATTCCTTGTTTCGATTCCGGTTCCTAACGATTCTCGATTCCGATTCTTTTAAGAGGCAGGGTCAAAAAAGTTTAGATCAATTTTAATTCTATGAACTTTTTACTTTTTATGAAATTTACTATGAATTTCTCACAGGGCTGTTTTCAACTACAATATAAATATCAAATCTATTTTAAACAACTTTTTTATGACATTTTAAATGAGCTAGCTAACCAACGGTCTTTCTGAAGGAAATAGTCTGACCTTCTCCATCAATTGAAATATAAAAAAAATTGCATCACAATAAGTGTATTGTATTGTATGTGATTGTCACTAACATTTTAGTAACTAAACTGAATTTTATTAGGTTTAGTGACAACATGTTACAATGTTTACATGGTACAATTTCTGGTAAGCTACGCTTTTTTATTATTTCATTTCAATTCAGTTATTGTGATTTGATTTAATATTGACTCATTTGGATAAATATTAGGTACTCAAGATAGCCGTTAATTTTTCTCAAGAAAAAAACAACTCACCTAATGCTGTAAACATACAGAGAGCCCTATCAACTGGCAGTATTATTTAAGGTTAAAAATAACTCAAATTAAATATAATGCGTTTTTTATTTATTTATTATAATAACAACTTTATTTAATGATATAAGTACAAATATAATAAATATGTAATATAGTACACATATTTAGAAAAATACTCTCTATAGCTCTTTTTTTCTTGCCAACTATGTGCTATAGCGATAGCCTATATGTTCATTAAATGGGTTTCCTGAGGTAAAAATGGCATCATTGTTCTCCAGCTATGTTATTGACCTCTTCACGCTGATAAAAAACACTGATTGATCGATATTATATATGAGGAATATACAGTTAGGTAAGTTGTAGCCTAGGCTACTGTATCTTTCAACAGTGTTCGTGTTTTTTTACTATTAGCTGCTAGTCGAGATGATCGGTTCACGTGCGCTAGGGATCTGTCACGTCACATTTACAAGCGCCAAAACGGTATTTATTGTTTGAATTTCGTAATAAAATTGACAGAATCTGAGAGCTGAGATTTTTTTGTATATCATAAAGTAACTGCTCTGTCTAGTCTGTCGGTCTCCGTGTCCTCTTTGCTTCACGATTTTTATTGTGCGTGAGAAAATGGATGTGTGGTGTGAGAACGTGTGAGAAGTGTCAATTGCGTGTGTCTCACGGTAAATGCGTGAAAGTTGGCAGCTCGTAAATGTGTTTTCATGAATATATATATTTTTTTTACGTTTGCCGGCATCGCGCGCAGTTTTCAAACGGACGAGCAGAGGACGAGAGAATAATAGTTGCAACTTGCAAGATACCGAAGAATAAGAAAACATCATGCACGTTTTTAAGGTTTAACGTCAGGGTTGTTTGCTCTGAATACATTTTATGAGACGCTGTGTGAGTTAATAAGGCAACTCACACAGCGTCTCATAAAATGTGTCGGTTCGCAGTTTAGCATAACAATCAATATACGCTTACACCTGTGCTAGTACACGCATTTACCATGCCGTGTGTACGTTACAAATGTTTAACTAAAGTGTCAGCGAGTTAACATTTGGCAGTTTGAAATCGATTATGTAGTTACTTCAGTTCAGAATAGGGCTAGAAATGACTTAGACAGCGGTTTCTTCTTCCGGTCGGCGGACTATGAATCGAAACTAGGAATCGAAATTTAAACTTTTGAACGATTCCGGGAAAATCGCAAAGCTAGTCCCGGTTCCAATCGATACTCGATACTCGATACCCAAGCCTAAGCACTCCTCATGCGGGTGATTGAATAAAACCGTACGGTGTTTAAAGGTCATATTACAACGATATTATTGCAATACTCCAAGACATATGATAAAAGGTTGGTAAAATGATGATTAAAATGCTAAATTTGATATTACATTGTGTGTGTAAATGAATAGGATTGAACTAGCTAAACCCAAAGCACAGGACAATAGAGACACCAGAATTACAATATCCATGATTCTGAAGCTGAAAATACAGAATTATTTTAGACGAGAATTATTTTATGCTTTACTCTGTCACTGACTAGTGACTAGATATATTAAAAATCATATAGGCCACTTTTTACTGGTTACGTAAGACATTTGGCATTATCAGAAGCCACAAATATTCCCCCATTGCATTATTATACATTATATTCAACATTATATACAGTAGTTTAATGTAGTGCTGACACTAAAACTCTGAAAACGTCTTATTTTTTCTCAAGTCATTTTTATTTTGGGTGAACTATACACAATACAGATTGTCACTATCCATGATACATATTGTTGAATTTTTGTATTGCGATAAATTGTGACATAATATATTGTTACACCCCTAGTGTTTACCAGTAAAGTCATTATGGTAACTTTATGGTAATTTACTGGGATTGCTGTGTGAAAGGGGCTATAGTCTGAATGACTGATTGGTTTAATTGAGTTCACATGCTCTCCGCTGCAGTCACAGACGTCCAGCAGGTGTTTGACGTCTGGCTGTCCAATCAGAACAGAGCGTCAGATGGCACCTCGCCGCCTCAGCCAATAGAAGAGAAGCAGATCACCATGCCGACAGACTTTGCAGAACTCATGGTATGTGTTTACTCTTGCCGTTCTCATGTTTACTGTCCTCCACGTGTGCTAATGGAGTGTGTTTGTTGGTGTAGCAGGACAGTTTCTACTGCCCTCTGTGTGGGAAACACAGTAACAGCGATCGGCAGTGGCAGCAACACATCTCCTCAGAGAAACACAAGCTCAGGGTGTTTAGCGGAGAGGGAGAGGACGAGAGTCTGACCTGGTCCTATCGCTTCCCTGGACCCTGTTTCTCCATCTGTCCCAGGTACACCATCATCAGTCTTCATCAAGTCAGTGAACATCATCAAGAGTTCCTCAAACTGGTCAGAGTAAACCAGCTCCCCTCATCTGTCATTAGTTTGAATAACCAAACTATTCAAAGTAAGGACAGAATATTACTTTGAATATTCAATATTGATAGTGAATTCATATTAATTGTGACTCATGGTACGTTTACACAACAACGATACGCTTAAAACGGAGAAGTTTTTCCTTTAAGGTTTTTCCGTGTATAGACGACACCGTTGTCAAAACGATCCCCATTCACATGGATCTGCGAAAACGACTAAAAACGCTGTATTCTGCTGCCAGGCCAGTAGATGGCGATGAAACACTATAGACTGAACGCGTAATACGCATGTGCATGATGTCATCGTCTTCAGAGATTCGCGTTTTTACCGTTTTCACAAACTTGCACTTTGAAACCCGTTTTCAAAACGTTCCGTTCCAAAACACCGTTGTCGTGATAACGAACGGCCAAAACGCATACAAAGTTTTACGTTTTTAGTTGAGAATGGTGTCGCAGCCCCTCAGTCACGTGTCGTCTGATCAGTGAAGGTGGTTTTTAACAGCTGTCATTAGCAGTGATCTTTGTCCTCATTAGCAGTGATCTTTGTCCTCATTGGCGGTTGTGTTTGATTGACAGGTCTGATGATGGTTGTGCTGATGGCATGAGTTGTGACTTCGCTCACAGCGAGGAGGAGCTTCAGGAGTGGCACAAACGGAGGGATTTTCTGCGCTGGACGTTGGACAAAGCCAGAGCCGACAAGCTGATTTCTCCAGATGACAATAACTTTGGGATTTACAACTTCCTGCTTCAGAAATAAACAAACAAGCTCACATGTGTACTGTGTCTGAGAGTTACTGCAGGTCCTGATGAGTGTTCACATGTTTTAATGAACGGATCTCTTACTTCATGTTGCTTAAGTAGAGAATCTCTGCTGAGAAACAGCTTGGATGCAGTTCAATACATTAGTTTGACTCTGGAGTGAATCTGGATCTTTTGAACTGCTGTTGGTTATGTTCATTCTGTTCATACACTGAATAAACGTTTCATCTGTTAGACAGCGATCAGGACACTTTGTCTTTCAGCTGTTGATCTGCATGCAGGATTTGTCCAGGACTTCAATAAGATGAGCACAGAAGTGTTATTTTTGTAAGTTTGTTTTATTCTTGCGTTAATTCACTGTTTACGCAAGAAAATTAAACGGTAAACATTTTGATCACTGTATTATGTTATAAACATTATTTTATGAATTATGTTTAATTGTTTAAGTATCTGTTTTTATTTGAATAAATGAATGGAATGTTTGTCTTCTCTTGTTCTCTTTTCTGAACCCAATAATTCACGTTCGTAATTGATGTGAATCAAGGGAAATGGGTCTTTATTATTTATCGGAAATCTTGTCACGTGTTTCGAATATAGTTTAAAATGTATTATTCATGTGCAGGAAAAGTGAGTGTTACAAGCACAAGATTATTAAAAGTTAGTGATTATGGTTTGTGAGGTAAAATTGTCACATGGTTTATATGAAGGGTCATATATTTCCAAGCACGCGGGTCTGAGGTGTTTGATTTTATGTAAACTTCATGTTTTTAGTTGAGATTCTGCATTCTTGTCAGAATTAATTAAGTGATTTGCTTCAGAAGCCTAATTATTGAGTGATTTTACTTTGAATGACATCCAGCAAGTTTTCAAAATGTTCTTGCTCTAGAAGGTTGAGAAGTACCAGATTCCATTACTCAAGGTAATTATACTTATGATTAATTTACTACATTTACTAATTCATTTACTACAAACAATTTACCTAAGTAAATGAATAAATGTTGTCATAGCTCTATTATTTCTGTTGAGATTATCAGACGTGGAGATTATATTGATATGAATATACCTTAATTGCAAATATCTGCCAGCAAGGACAATTTGCATCTAACAAAGATTTTACTTAGTAAATGGTTGGTTATTATTCATAATATTTATACTTTGTGAATAAAAAAAAGAGATGCTTTGAATGGGGCACGAGACAAAGTTGCAGCGTTAGCAGCCAGCGCGTGCACGTTCTGTTTACTACGCACGCACGCACGCGCCTGCCTGATTTTGCAAGTCACTTTCCAGCAGACACAAGGTAAGCCTATTTGATTGATCAATCCTGAGTCTGTTCATCGTTTTTGCCTACGTTACGTTTAATCTCAATTTAGATGTGTACAGTTGTGTGCATTTGAAAGCATTCTAATTTAATTACGTAGACTATTTAAATACCATGTTTGGTTGATTAGCGCACAAGGTAAAATCTTAGAGATAATGTATAGTTTTATTTATTTTAAGTTGGCCACTGCACCGCGACAAACTACAAAATAAATGCTTTAATATTTTCTAAACTTCAATTGTAGTAAGGTTAAAAAAACAACAACATTTAAAGTAGATTGCCGTTTGCACTTGATCCATGACGAAAAAAAAAAAAAAAAAAGAAGAAGCTTTTTAAACATCAAATTATCTGTAAATATTCGCATTTCAGCCTCACTGCTCCAGGGAATTGTAGTAGTTTTGTATATTTCGAATTTATGAAACTCAAATTGTTTTTCTCTTTTTTGAAGCTCCATAGTTGAATAACTTTGTATTGTTGGCACTTCTCGTGTATTGCCTCCTTAACCCTCTGGGCTTCTTCATTAATGTGTTACACTTGGCTTCCTTTCGTGCAAAAACGACCGAACCCTTAAAATTTAACCCATTAATTTCTCCACCTTTTATAAATTTTTTTTATTTAGATATTCTAAAATACTACTTTTTGATGTATTTATTTATTTTTTGATAAGTATCAGGTTTTGCATTATGCTTACAATCAAACAATAACATTTGGTTAGAAAGGGAACACAATGCAATTATTTGCACTCTTGATGTTTTAGAGTGTCACCCCTTCATTGCTGTACACTTTTTTTCTGCACAGTGGCTGATCAGTAGTTTGTACCACCAAAAGTTTCTCTGAGTTTTCCTATTTTTTCCTATTTCCCATTAATTTCCTATGGTCGGTCATTTTTGCACGAAGGAAGCTAAGTGTGACTTTTTTTTTTACGACCCTTTAACATATCTGAATCATCTCCTTGATTTTTTTGTGCGTTCACATAGGTAACATAACAAAAGTCACCAAGTTTCATCCCCCTCCGATGAAGCAAAAAAAAAATTTAAATTTCAAAACATAAATGTTTTCGTGCATTTTTGCCCAGAGGGTTAAGACAAATCACTTTGTTGTATTCCTCACTTTGGATAAAAGTGTCTGAAATATGAAATGGAAGAAATATGTCAAATGTAAATTGATTTTCTGGTAATTACCTTCAATGTGACAGTAATTGTACCTAGTGAATGAGGATTATGCAGAACAGATGGAGAGACAGTAACTGGTCTCCAAACACTCACAATCAGCGTGATGAACAGACGTGTGTTTATCACTGCAACTTCAGCATGTGAAGGAATCATTGTGATAAAGATTTGTTTAGCTTTAAAAACACTCACCAACAAATAAACAGCAATAAATGAAACACTTGCAAATAAAGTGCATTGAGTCTTTTTTATTAGTATTATGTTGCTGATTCAATGTTTTCTAGCATTAAACTTTTGAGAGTTTGATGATTCAAGTTCATTTTGAACGCATTTTGTTCACATTAACCTAAAGAATCCTGACACTGCGTCTGACCTGCTAACAATGCAACCATAGATGATTCAGAAACTCCACCCTCTTGCAACACTTACCAGGAAGAGAGTGCCTCATTATTTCTCTTTTCCTGTCACTCTGACTCTCGTGTTTGACAACAAAAGAAGAAGAAGAAGAAAAAAAGGAAAGACAAATCAGCGATCAGTGGAAAATGAGGGAAAATGCTTTAAAGGATTTTGAGACGTTTGTTTTGAGACAGCAGATCTTTGTGATTATTAATTTTTGAAACCATCATTCAGAAAGTGAAAGTAAAGTTCAGATTTCTGGAGCTCAAACGGTGAAAAATGGATTCACCAGCTGAATATGATTATATCTGTCCTGTGTGTCGTGAAATCTTCAACGCTCCTGTTATTTTATCATGTAGTCACAGTGTCTGTAAAGAGTGTCTTCAACAGTTCTGGAAGATCAAGAAAACTCAGGAGTGTCCTGTCTGCAGGAGAAGATCAAAATCTGATCCAACATGTAATCTTGCATTAAAGAACTTGTGTGAGGCGTTCCTGAAGGAGAAAAACGAGAGCCAATCATCAGGGTCTGAGGAGCTTTGCAGTTTACACAGTGAGAAACTCAAACTCTTCTGTCTGGAGGACAAACAGCCTGCGTGTTTAGTGTGCTATACTTCACAGACACATGAAAATCACACATTCAGACCCATCGGCGAAGTGGTTTCATCATATAAGGTAAGACAGATTCAAATATTAGGATAAAAACTTGTATCATAGAAGTTGTAGGCTATATCATAAACAAAGTATGTCTCTGTACCATTTTCTGTTACATGAACATATTAAAGAATATCTTCTGTATTTTCACTTTAAATTCTAGGAGGAGCTCAATACAGCACTGAAGCCCTTACAAGAGAAACTGAAACACAAAGAAAACATTAAAGCAAAGTTTGAGAAAACAGTTCAACACATCAAGGTGAGGATTGATTATTTTGACATTCACAAATTTGATGTGAAAATCTGAATTGGTTTGTCTGACATACTCTATTTGGTATAAGTGTATAAACTGTAATCGTTTGCGTAAAACGAAGCCTCCGATTTCTGGGTACTTTTGCTGTGGGCTGGACTAACGTGCAAGTGGTTAGCGTTCACCTTTCGTTCTCTGTGCATTCAGCTAACCATTTTTAGACAAGCACAAACAACGTGATTAATATTCAATATGCTGTTGACAATATGCATCTACCTGAGGGAAGACGTGAGCAAAAATATGTCACCTTTGACAATTGTAAGATATTTCATGTAATTGAAAGGGATCATGACATGTTTTTTTTTTGTTTTTTGTTTTTTTTGTTTAATGTTCCTTGAGGTTCCCTTATAATGTTAATGTTTTTACACACACAAAAAAAAAACATGCAGAAAACGATTATTTTCTATCTTCATTCTGACCCTCTGTCTGAAATAAGTTTTTAAAGGTGTGGCTACTGGCCACTGTTATGATTGGGTAACTAACTTCATTGCATATGAAACAATACTAACACCCACTCGCTATTGGACATGAGTAAGTGTTTTGAAATCAAAATCCATGTAAAATCATGTACTGACAAAGCATTATAAAATCATTTACTTGCGGTTTGTGATGTTGCTGCTGTCAGATCCAAAACAGTTGACTGCTTCATCGTTCAACAAAAGATTCTTTGCAAACTCCATTACACTGCCTCGTTTACAAAACAAAATGCTCCGAACAAACACATAGTCCTCTGACATGATCTGGGATGTAATTAAACAAAACCATCCACGCATTTCCGATGCTGGTATCCTTTTGAAATCTGTACAGAGATTTACAAACTGTTTAAACTGGACACGTCAAAGTGAGCGTTTTTTTAATCACTCGTTCTTTCAATTTAATTTGTTCTGCGTCAGTGATTATAATGGCTTCTATTTGCTTTTGGCACAACGCTCACTCCCAGCGTGAGCAAATGTCAGCCATTAAGCGACTGAACATATGGTGACTTGGCCTATGGTGCAATGATGGTGCAACTTTTCGTCGATGTCACAGATCACACAAAAAATCAAGAAAAGCCTTTTTTGGAGTGAGATTAAATATATTCTTTGTTAATCAGGAGGAAGTGTTAAGCTATGAAACGTCTCGGTTACATATTTAACCTTTGTTGGACCATTGGATAACACTAGGGAAGCGTACCCTTTCCATTGGAAAAGGAACGCTGTGGAAGCCACATCCTTCCCTGAAGAAGTCATGTGGAGGTCTACCTGTGTGGCTCAGAAAAGACAGCAGATCAGCTGGACCACCTAGGGGTGGAGTCACCACTATACTGGGAGCGCAGCTCATGATAGCTCGTCGGCCACAAGGTTGAGCAACCCGGGGACACGATTGACCTGAAGCAACCTCAGATGCTTCTGACTCCAGAGGTTGAGATGGCGGGCGAGCTGAGACATCCGACGGGAGCGTAGACAACCTTGTCGGTTGATTTACGCCATGGTCGCAGTGTTGTCTGTGCAGACAAGCAAGTCTTTGCCCTGCAGTGGCCTTTTTAGACGGAGCAAGACGTACTGCAAGCAACTCGAGGCAGTTGATGTACCAATGCGGGTGGGGACCTGTCCAAAGAAATGAAGGATCTGTTCACAGGCTGAAGGTTTGGTGGCATGCTGGTGTGATTGTCACCCAGTGGGTGCCGTGCTGCCACACCCATCTCGAGAGTGAAGCCAGTGCTGAAGCCGTTGCGGGTTCCATATGCCCCAGGAGCCTCTGAAAGAATTTCAGTGGGACCGCCGTCCTGCCCTTGAACATATTCAAGCAATTCAGGACCAACAGAGCACATTCCTCTATGAGGTGTGCTGATTGTTCAACCGAATCCAACTCCATACAGAGAAAGAGATATCATCTGCACGGGGGCGTTTGCTCTTTTCCCAGTTGACCTGAAGCCCCAACTGGCTGAGGTGACTGAGCACCAGGTCCCTGTGTTCGCACAACTGGTCCTGAGACTGTGGTAGTATCAGCCAGTCGTCAAGATAGTTGAGAATGTAAACGCTGTGTTCCTCATGGGAACAATGGCTTCCTCCGCTACTTTCGTGAAGACACGGGGAGACAGGGACAGCCTGAAGGGTAGGACTTTGTAATTAGGGGCTGTAAAACCCTGTTCTCGTATCCACTGTAGGACTGTGATTTCCACCCAGTCTGCGACAAGCAGAGGATGGGTGGAAGCAGCAGCCGTGGACTGATGGACCTCCAACAACGCCATGGCGTGTATGGCAAAGGCGGCTTCCCCACAGGCCTAGAAAGCCTTGCTTGTGAAATCCAATGAGTGCTTACAGGCCCGGGAAGGGAGACACGGATTTCCCCACCAGGTGGAGTTAGGACACAGTTGCAAAGCAACGGCCCATTCCACTGGGGAAATTGACGTGTAACCCATCAAGGCCCTGCCATCAAGGGTGGTGAGGGCTACCAAGAAGGTTTCAGGCAGTTAAAGGTGCCGTCCACTACCTAGTGAGCTCCTCATGCACCTCCAGAAAGAAAGGTACCGGGGTGGGACGCTGAGAACTAGCGCAAGCCACCCTGAGAAACCAACCGTATAGCCTTGAGCGCTGGGGACACAGTGGTCGGTTCCACTCAAGCCCTACCCTCTCAGCGGCCTGAGAAAGCATGGCTATCATCTCTGGATCTGACTCGAGCAATGCTACAGTTCCTGAAGGAGGCAACAAAGCCAAATCGTCTGGCTCACCCTCCGATGCAGTGATTGACATCGGAGCCCAAAGGATATGGCTTGTACAGCGCCTTGAGATGGTCAACTGCGTTCCTGTGGCAGCTCTACTGGCTGCGGAACACATTAGGAGTGAGGGTTCAAATCACCCCTGCTACTGCCTGAAGTAACCTTCTGGGGAGGATTAGATCGAGGCAGAGGCACGGGGACCCACCTCTTTGGAGGTATTGGAGTCTCGACAGCAACTCTGCGATGGTCATCTTCCCGCAATAAGTGCATGACTCATCCATGAACGCTATCTCAGCGTGTTTGAAGTCCAGACACGTGACACAGCTATCAAGACTATCCCTCACCGCCAGGTTACGAATGAATCCAGAAACACACAGGTTAAATGTCATCTTCAAAAAGACGCAAGTTGTTCAGTTTAAACACCGCTTTGTAGAGAGCAGACATGAAAACCGCTCGGCTCTAAATCAAAAAGTTGAAGATGCAATGCACCTTCTGCTCAATATAATAGGGTGCTGTGATGCAGCGCAGCTGATGCAATTATCGCATGCCAATGTGCATTGACTAGTTTTAGTTACACTCGAAGTAGAGTAGAATCTCTAGCGAGATTCCTATTCGTCAGTCACCGAAGGACTGAAAGGGAACTTGCAGATCATGGGAAATTTGATTTCTCATGTCATGACCCCTTTAAGGTTGTTAAATAGATTAAACATTTTTTTTTACATTTAGTTACTTAGCAATATTTACATCTCTAACCTCATTTATGTTCATCTTTTTTCCTTTTTTATGAATCTTTTTAAAAAGCTATTTAACACTTGTTTTGTGATGAGAGGCTGGTGAGAATTATTTGTATGCAGAGTAAAGAGAAAGAACATCGACTAGTACTTCAGAAAGTTAAAGTTGTTTTTAACTAACCCAAATTTCCCCACTGGCTTTGAGATGATTGAAGTGAATGTGATTTTGATTTCAGTCTCAAGCTGAGCACACAGAGCGTCAGATTAAACAGCAGTTTGAGAAGCTTCATCAGTTCCTCAGAGATGAAGAAGAAGCTACAATCACTGCACTGAGGGAGGAAGAGGAGCAGAAGAAGCAGATGATGAAGGAGAAGCTGGAGGAGATGGATAGACACATCTCAGATCTTTCATACACAATCAAAGACATGGAGGACATGATGAAAGCCAGTGACGTCTGCTTTCTGAAGGTCTGATTTGACACGATTGATTGATGGATTGATTGATTGATTGATTGATTGATTGAATTCTTGATGATAAATTATGTGTTTTTTCTGCAGAAGTTTTCAGTCTCAATGAAAAGGTGAGTGATCTGCTGATGTCTCTGGTCTCTCTGGTTCTGATCCAAAGCCACTGCAGTTCTGACTCCTGAATGTTCTTCCAGAGTCCAGATCTCACAGCCGGATCCACAGATGGCTTCTGGAGCTTTGATTCATGTGCCAAGATACTTGGGCAACCTGCCGTTCAGAGTCTGGAAGAAGATGCAGGACATCGTCCAAAACAGTGAGTCTGGAGAAGATCTGTGCTGTTACACACTGGAAGTCACACATGGGTGAAGATATTCTGATTTTAGCGTTATAGATTAGCTACTTCACCAACAAGAGATTAACATGATATTTACAGTTACATTAATACAAAGGATCTCTAGAGTTCAGTTGTTTTTTCAGTATCAGTTTCTGTTGACATGAAATGCAAATCTGAAGTTTCTCAAGCATGTTTACTATAACAACACTGACAGTGATCAGAGGAAAATGTCTGATGTGTTTGATCAATAGGATGATTTTCATGATTCATTATAATCTGTGTAGGGTTCACTCTTGATCATTATATGAACATCAGAATAAAAGCATATGTTGGTTGTGTCTCATCAGCTCCTGTGATTCTGGATCCAAACTCGGCTCAGTCACATCTAGTCCTGTCTGATGATCTGACCAGTGTGAGATGGAGCTTGAACAGTCAACCACTTCCTGATAATCCAGAGAGATTTGATGAGTATTCGTGTGTTCTGGGTTCAGAGGGTTTTAACTCAGGAACACACTGCTGGGATGTGGAGGTCAAAGAGAGTTTGTACTGGAGTCTTGGAGTAACTACAGCATCAAACCAGAGAAAGGGAGGTGTTTTCTTTAACTCTGGTGTCTGGTGGGTGCAGTACGGACTGGATGAGCGGTTTGGTTTTCCTGTGAAAGAGAAGCTTGAGAGGGTGAGAGTTCACCTGGACTATGACAGAGGAACAGTGTCATTCTCTGATCCTGTAACTAACACTAAGCTACACACATTCACAACCACCTTCTCTGACACTGTCTTTCCATTCTTCTGGTGTCATGATTTGAAAATTTTACCAGTTACATTCCATCTGATAGAAGAGTTGCATCTGATAGAAGAGTTGGATCAGTTGTGAAATGCCTCCTGGAGGTTAATAGGCCCAAGCTGCCTCTGAGAAGTCTGGTCTCCTAAAGACCATTTAAAACTTGTATTCTCCTTTTGATGTTGACCAGAATGTTTGGTTACATATTCCTCAAACATCAAAGAGACTCCATTGAGGTAGAGCTGATACCATCCCCACAGGAGAAACTCCAGATACTTGAACAAATCGTTCTTTGAGTCGATTTGCAGTGAGGAATTGGTCGAGCTGGGTCACAAAATCAAAATGAATCGGACTTTAGTTTGTCGGTTGACGCCGATGCAGAGTTAGAAGCAACTGCACCAGTTACTGAACCAAAGAGCCAGTTTGAAATGAATGAATTAGGCAGAGTCAGAAGTCAGTGATCCAGGCATGTCCGATTTTTTTTTTTTTTTTTTTTTTTTTAAGGATTACAGATGACTTGCTGTCTATTGTGACTAGTGTTCGTGTTAGTGTCAAAAGTATTGTACTGAGTCTGTACTGAGATTTTAAAAATGTACCTGTACTAGGTCAGTTTGGTACCTGCTGATAGGCGGCTGTTTTTAAACACGCCCGAGCATTCAGTGTTTGTGTGACTGCTCTGGGAAAAACATTCAGTGTTTCTATTGACAATGTATTTTTTGAAGCATTGTAGTGGACATTAATCACGGACATGTCTATTGAGCATGTGAACGCAGTGGCCAATCAGACATGTAAGTCAGAATCCGCTCAAAATGCCAGAGTTTATGTTCTACACACTCTTGAATCCTTTAATTATAAACACAATGTAAGAGATTCCTTGTGCAGTGTGGACAGTGTCATTTGGTTATAACGGGAGTTTTTGCAAGAGTGCAGAACTCTGATTGACAGCTTCAGTGATTTAGTGGGAATGTTCTTTGCTCGCTTTCTGTATAACCCATTTGCAATTTGAATAAAAGTTGTATTTTTCATGCTGCTAATTACACATTACACTGTTATTTACCGTATTCAAGTGTAGGATTGAATCCGAAACTGCAATGACTGACATAGTGATAACCATAGCAATGGGCAGGGGAAACAAAATATTGATACTGAATATTTTGACTGAATGTCAAAACAGACTTTGAGTCTTGGAGTATGAATACAGATTTACAGACTTGCCACTTGTTTTATTTAATCTTTGTTGTTTTATGTTTCTTTTTTTCTTACCAACTTTTCATTTGACCTTTTTAAAGAAATGTTTACATAACTGTAAAAAAAAATCAAGGCTATGTGCTGTTTTAATGTATTATTTACATGTAATTATTATTATCATTAATAATTAACTCATTTATTTAATTTTTTATTTTATTTTAGAATAGTTAAATAGTTCCAATAGGTGTTGCTATGGTACCGAAAATGGTACCAAGAATCATGAAATTACACTGGTGTTGGTACAGACTACAGAAATTTTGGTATCGAATTAAACATTTATAAACTCAAAGATCTTTGTTTCTGTGCTATTTTTGAATTATTAAAAAATATTTGCAGAAGAAGGTCTCCAGACTTAGAATTTTCATGATATTACTAAAACAACTTAATATTCCTAACATTAGTTTTCCAATTGTGATTATATTTCTTCATGAGACTCGTTAATTGTTTTTGCTTTGATTGACATTTGAAGAAGTCAATATAGTGTATAAAGACGAGCCAGTGTACCTGCCACGAGCCTGAGACCCAACTGGAAATGAACGAGTTCTACACTAGTGGCTCCAACGAGTTACTAGACCAGTTACTGAACCAAAGAACCAGTTCTAAATGAACGAATCAAACCGACAGGCAGAGTCGAAAGTCAGCGTTTCAGTAATGTCTGACTTAAAAAGAACCAATGAACAGGTGTGGCGAATTTCAGTTTTGACCACAAAAGACATTGTAATAACATGATTGGATGTCATGTATTTGACCTTTTACCACACCATTTTCCTGTTTTTACACTAGAGGCGTATTTTACCTGTTAGAAACACGTGTGGTTTTAGTGTTATTTTAAGGTGGGGTAGAATTAAATGAACAGAAAGCTAAGCATTTTGTTTGTATACCCCCTCTGTCACATCACGACCCCACACAGCAAAAAGTCCAGTGTTAAATGAACTCTCCTGGGAGTTTATATGGCTCCAGAGTCAGTGTTAAAATATGAGTGTTAAATTAACACTCAAGAGTGTTAAAGTTAATGAGCTCATTAAGTGATTAATTGAGTGATAATTGAGCATTATTGAAGACACCTGATGTTAACAAGCAGAAAATCAAATTTTTTAGACACCGTTATGGAGATCAGTGTTTGCTTTAGTTGGGCTCTTGACCCATAAACTGTAAACATTAGATTATCTTTGGCTGTTGTATCTGAGTTTTAACTGCCAGATGAACAAAGAGAAAGATGATCAGGTTTTGTTGGAAATGTTTTGACATAATCAAAATTTCACCTGAATCACTGATCTCATTTAGAGTCTAATCTCTGACTTAAATGTATATTGTTGATTACAGCATCACTGTGATTCTACAGCATAAGATCTTTTTCTTCTAACTAGTCTAAAGGATTTCTTAAAAGTTGTTCTGATTAAACAAAATCTTTCTTTTAGGCACACACAGACATCAAGAATCAGTGGATGAATCTCAACAATGGTGACAAACAGAATATTCAATTAGGAAAAGGAAATTAGTAAGACAGTTCAGATCATAATTTATTCATACCGCAATGCATGATGGGAGCCATGAATGAGTTTTGATTGGTGGCACCCAGAATGCACTGCAACATGCTTTATTATTGTCACCATTGTTGAGATTTACAGGCTGATTATTGATGTCAGTGTGTCTAAATAAAGGAATTTTCTAAGTATTTTTATCAGAACAATTTTTAAGAAATATTTTGGATTATGTTGATGATGAAAATCATTTGCTGTAGAATCACAGGCTGCTGTAATCAACAAGGTAAATCTGACTCTTTAAATGAGCGTTGATATTCAGGTCAAATTATGATTATCAAATCATAACCAACACCACCTGATCATCTTTTTTCTTTATTCATCTGAGAGTTATAACTCAGATACAACAGCCAGACAAAATCTAAAGTTAATGCTTTAAGGGTCAAGAGCCCAACTAAAACAAACACTGATCACCATAACGGTGTCTTAAAAAAATAGATTTTCTCCTTTGGTGATTCTGCTTGTTAACATCAGGTGTCTTCAATAATGCTCAATCATCACTCAATTAATCACTTAATGAGCTCATTAACTTTAACACTCTTGAGGGTTAATTTAACACTCATATTTTAACACTGACTCTGGAGCCATATAAACTCCCAGGAGAGTTAATTTAACACTGGACTTTTTGCTGTGCAGGGGTCCCTTTGGGCAACACCAGAGGTCTCACTGTCCTGAGTGTTGACGCAGTCGTTCCTTACCATACTTACTAGTAGGCTTATTTATGCACTGAGCATGCCAGACTAAGGGGCCGGCAAATCTTTCAATTAATTTATCATTTACATGTCAACAGCATTTTAGGGGCATTAAAATGCAAACTTTTGAAAACGGGTTTCAGAGTTGTTGAAAATTATTCCATCTCTGCTAACTACTGGCCTAACATTCATAAAGACAGAATTTTCTGGCAGTTTTCTGGTGTTTTCGAGTATCAGTGTGAATGGGGGATAGTTTTGATAATGTTGTCATCAGTACAGAGACTTTTTTTTTCTTCACTTTTTAGTACATCGTTGTTGTGTAAAGTTCCCTCAGTGCGAAGTCTGGTTTTGTCCTAGCTAACATTTGTGTGCTGTTTGTATTTGCCTTCTTGTGTTTCGACCTTGCCTGATTTCTGGATTACTCTGTTTGGGATTTTAATTTGGACTGTCATCCTCGACTGCCTTGCTATGTATTGATCATAATGTGTTTACTGTTACTGTTGACTGTGTGACAATCTCCCTTCAGAAAGTCGAGGGTTAAGGGAAGAGGCAACTAAAAAAAACTGCCAACCAAAAGTCAAAAAGTGTCATTTATGTCCACATGGACAAGTTTTGTTTTTATGTTAATTGATCTGAAATACTTCTCTTAACAGAAAGCCATGTCAAGAAATACGCTGAATCATTCTGGAGTAAAAAAAAAAGAAGAAGAAGAAGTTTTAACTTTTATTTTCCATCTGCTCATGTTAAAAAAGCTGGAGTTCAGGAAGGACAGAACAAACTGATTTAACTCATTGTTTCTCATATCTGTGATTGATGAATATCAAGATTGATGAAAATAGACAATATCTGATGAGAAACGAGTGCAGTGCAATACATATTTACACTATTGTCTGAAGATGTGGACGTCCTAAACTTTTTCTTTAATGTTCATTCACTGATTAAACATTTTGTCTTTAAAAACATTTAGTCTTTAAGTTGTTGACCCGTATGTTTAAAAAACGAATCTATAAAATACTTCACAATTGCAATACAGTTTTGTTAAATGTGGCATATAATTGTTTAATACATTTGTTTAAAAATCAAATAAATATTTATTTCAACTCCATAGATCAGAAGACTTTTACAATGAATGTTGTCTTTAAACCCCTTGTATCCAGTGCAATCATAATTCTCTGTGAGGTGTAGATGAATTCAGACTCTCACTGATGAACGTAATAAAAACTCATTTCTGACTGTGATCTGAGGAGTATCTGACGTAATGCATAAGAGTCTCATTCTTTATCTTTACCAATAGATGCATTGCCCTAAACTCTCAATAGCATCTAGTTTAGAGTATTTTCTCCATTCATCTGGTATCTTACCCTTCCTCTCAAATGTTTTACTGTAGTATTTTTCCAGATGTTTCTGGAATCTGCACACAAACCACTTCCAGTAGGGCACCTCAGTGAGATCAGGGGTGATGCTCCAGTCTGCATAAACTCCTCCTGCTGTTCTGTAATCTCTACAAGGGAACCTTCCATCTGGTGTATACAAATACTGATCACTTGCCACTAAATTTGTACAAAAATCAGCACAGAGATTCTTTGTTGAATGGGAATATGTGCCATTAATTCCTCTCACTCTGTGGAAAGCAACACTGTGATCTCCATCATGGTTTTCTATGGTGTTGGTGCAGACGGCTCCACAGAACGGACACTGAACCCAACAGCACTGACAGAAGTGATCAATCAGAAGCTCACCTGGTCTGAACGTAGAGTCCAGCTTTACTAGAAATGTCTCTGTGTTGAATCTACTGCTCATATCGGATATTACAGGAGGAAGTTCTTGTCTTATCACATCTTCTAGAAAGCTGAAATCATCAACATCATCATGTTTCACTGCTCTGAGGTCTTTTACAGAGAAGATCAGCTCATCTGAGAGCTTCTGTGTGAAACTCTTCAACCACAAACCAACATCTCCACTGTTCACCTGAACATGTTCAGTAGATTCTTGAGCTGCTTTCATGATCTTCTGCTGCAAGAGTTCAATGTTCTCCTTCATCTTGGGTAAAACACTGACTCTGAACTTATCAGTGATGTACCGACTGACTTCATCTCTGATGAAACTCGTGAAATGATCTCTGGGATTATGAATGTAGCTCATGTATTTGTCAAAATCCTCTTTCTCTGCCAGTGTCTTCAGGATGTGTTTCTCCAGATTTGATCTGTTTCCATTCAGTGATTCACAGTTTGTTCTCATTTCATATGTCAAATCTCTGGCAGTCCTCTTGTAGACACTCTGCTCAAAGGGCTCTTTGAGTTTTTGACAGATGATCTCTCCAAAAATGTGAGCTAACGTTGCTCCATGACAGTATTTCTGGAAAATACTATAGTACTCTGCTCTCTTCTTCTTAAAATATATTACTGGATCATTGGCTTCCCTGAACATCCTGTGTTGGTCAGTGATCATCTTGTTTGCTTTCTTATTTTCTGTGTGGTAAATTGAAATGTCCAGCACATTCCACTACTGGTTGAGAGCATGAACAGTTTGTGAAATGAAGGAAACCATTCTTATCTGTATATGAGCAGAGTTATAAAGGTTGATGATGATGAAGTAGATTGTTGTCCTATATACTTGGACGTTTGGTCTGTCGTAAGGTTTACCAACAAACAACCAAAGGAGTTGCTTCAGCAATATAATCAGTGTCCTTGACCAAAGCCAGTGATCAAAAGCTACATCATAAAACTAGTGATTGCAATTTCAAAATGCTTGATTTTTTTTAAATCAAAATTTCAAAGGTTTCAAACGTAAACCTTTACGAATATTTTGTTCCGATTCAATGTTTCGGAGCGTGTATCAAACTGCCAGTGTCACGTGATTTCAGTAAACGAGGCTTCATTACGTCATAACAGTTTCAAAACATTTCGAAACACCTTTGAAATTTCAATGTTTCACCGCTGATGGCAATGATCTCTGTCAACCCCATGAATCATGAGGAGTGTCTGTGGGTTTCACCTGATCCTCTGATCAGTTTTATACATTTGTAGAAGTTTTAATTAGACATTAGTATAATTCAAATGAATAATGGTAGTTAATAATAGTCTCTTATTGGCCTGGGGCCTGTTTCAGAAAGGAGGTTAAGTGAAAACTCTGAGTATGTTAACCCTGAAATGAGGGAAACTCTGGGTTTTCTGTTTCAGAATGGGAGGTATGTTAAACCTGAGAAAGCAGAGTAAGTCAAGCCCGTTTCTGAAAGAGAGGTAACTTATACTTAGAGTCAGTTACCATGGTAACTTACTCTGTGAACCTAACCTGGTCGGGAGCAGGTTTTCTTCGGTAAACCCAGAGTTCTATCGGTCTCCTCCCCTTTTTTTAAAGAGGAAGTGGTGTTTAAACACCTCATTCATTCTTTCAGTACATTTTTATTAATAAAATTAATATTTTAATAATAAATAAAATATTGCTATTTTTACTGCAGTTTTTTTCTATTTTTTTTAATAAGATGAAGTCTATATAACTCCTTAACTGGCAACTGAAAATACAGTAGTAGATTAGAGTTACATAATGTAGTTCTAAACAAATTCTACAGCATTAAACTGTGGCATTTACTGGAAATCACTGAACTGTGCTAATCTGTGCACCAAAAGTTGATGGACCGTCCTCCTGCTGTTCTTCCACACTCTGGGGGCGCGGGGAGAGATAATAATACCCGTTTAAACTTAGATTTAAACTTAGATTCTATAGGCTACTCCACATAAAAATGTGAAATAATCAGAATGTGTAGATTGTTTGATGTGTAGACACATAATATTACCTCTGTAGGCCTCTAAAATAGCCTCTATTAAAAATAACACATAGGCTATGTAAACCTCTACATTTTATGAAGGCCCTTGGATCTTCGGGAGTGACTGGCTCTGAAGTCCCTCCAGGAATTCCCTCAGCCAAAAATGCTGCTGCACTGCTAGACACTGGATGCTTTAGTTATTTAATATGTCAAATATTTGTAAAGTCAGGTAGCCCTACACCCATGATATGCTCAAGCCTTACTTGATTGAATTATGTTTTTATATTTAATTTTCAGCTGCTGCCATGTTCTTTTAATACCTGCAGGATTGCCCCTACATGAAAATTAAAATTAGGTTGAATAACATACTGTTCTTCCAGTTTCACCTCTGATATTATAACAGTTGGGTAAGTTACTTGTATTACTAACTACAAATGACATCTTCAGCAGTGTAATTAGATTAATGTAATAATGACTATCTTTAGAAAGCATTGGTTTACCTATTACTTATTACTAAATCCCATATCAACCTCAACCACTTGAACAATACAAGGAGAGACAAGAAACTGCACTTTTAATGCTTTCAAATAAACAATATACAATTGCATGAATTATTCTTGAATTGACCAAAGTGTGTAGAGGGAGAAGGTTACATAAAAAATATACCTTTTAAAAATGTATGTTAAATATGCAGAATTGTTCTATAGTCTAATGCAATTACATCAGATTTTACTTTAAATTACAGAAGAATTAAGAGTAATCCCTTTAATTAAATTACAGTATTAATGTTCTAATACTGTAAAATTACAGTAATAATGTTCGTACTGGTGAGAAATATGAAGACCTCTTTAATTTTGTCTGGCGCTGTTGCCATGGTGACTCATAATATCTGCGCTCCATTGATAATGGCTTTTTATAGTTGTGGTGCACGCGCTTAACTCAGAGTCAGTTAACTCAGAGTTGATTGAACTAACTAATTTCAGCTGTTCTGTAACCGAAAACTCAGAGTTTCCCATCTCAGGGTAAGTCAACTCAGAGTTCAAGTTTTAACTCAGAGTTGGTTGAATCTCCTTTCTGAAACAGGCCCCTGTTTAGCTGAGCCATTCAACAAACAAAACAAACCCTGATAATTGATAAAAGAACAAATAGACAGTTGATAATCTTATTGGATGATTAGATAATTGCATTTTGTAAGATTTTACTTTCAATAAATAATTTGCAATATATTTGTAAAAGGTGTTGTTATGTAGCCTGGCTAACGTCAGACCTCGTCTCATTGAGACGTGCACAGCAAAATCCCCAGTGTTAAATTAACACTCCTCAGTGTACATATGTGTCCACACTACAGGGTGTTATAATAACACTGAAGCAATGTTGAAGTTAATGAGATAATTAAGTGATTAATTAAGTGATGATTGGCCATTAGTGGTGACACCTGATGTTAATAAGCAGAATCACTGATAGAAAGAGAAAAAACAATAACAGAAAAAAGAGAAACACAAGAACTACAACTGACTTCGAGTCATTACACATTGTTGCACTTATTATTACCAGTTTGACTTTATTTCTGTCATACATCTACAAAAGTTCTTTAGATTCAACAGAAGTTTAGACGGTAATGTTTTATGGAATTTTCCGTTTCACCATTTTTTTTCGTCACCATTGTGGTGATCAGTGTTTGCTTTAGTTTTCATTTTTTAATGTTCATTTTCTCTGACTGTTCCAACATTGTGTTTATAAAGCACATTTGTTACTGCAAGAGAGAACATGATCTGCTCACAATATGTTTTGATGATAATGACATTATCATCATGTAGTGTCCTGATTCCCTGATGTCATTCAAAGTCTAAATGTCTCGTTTTAGTATTGGTGATTGTTGCTCTGAGATTCTACAGTTTGAGAACCAAAAGCAATATGAACAATTTTGAAAGTCCTTTGTGCACAGAAGTTATTGTGTTTAAACACACAGATATCAGTAATCAGCATATGAATCTCAACAATGGTGACAATAAACAAACTAGTGACAAACAGATCAACTCTGAACATCACAAAACAAGCTACTAAAGTCAGAACAAAACAATAGCAAAATAAAAGCAAACAGAAAAAAACAATGAAAATTACAGGACAATTCAGCTGCATAATTTATTCATGCTGCAATGCATGATGTCAGCTATTGATGCGTTCTGATTGGTGGCTCCCATCATGCACTGCAACATGAATCATTTGTGTGATTGTAACCATTGTTGAGATTCATATGTAGATTATTGATGTCTGTGTGTGATTTTACAACCTTTAGAATTATTAAAACATTGCTGGAAGTATTTCCTGTAGTGAAATATTAATAAAGCATTTGGACAATCAGTTTATAATGCTGGTTGAGGTCAGTGAATCAGGTCACTAGTAATTTCATCATCAAAACACAACCAGGGCTGCATTTTCAAAAGCATCTTAAGCTTAACTTGATTGCAAACCAACTGCAACAAATGGACTGTATGACTAAATTAGGCTTGCGATGCAGGAAACACAGCACAAATCATAGTTTCTCTTGCCACAACAAATGTGCTTTAAAATCACAGAGTAGGAGCAGCCAGAGAAATACTAATGTTAATAAGGAAAGGGTCAAGAGCTCAACTAAACAAAACACTGATCACCATAACGGTGACTTGAAACGAAAAATTCCACCAAATATTACCGTCTAAACTTCTGTTGAATCTCAAGAACTTTTGTAGATGTATGACAGAAATAAAGTCAAACTGGTAATAATAAGCGCAATAATGTGTAATGGCTCGAAGTCAGTTGGTGTTTCTCTTTTTTCTGTTCTTGTTGTTTCTCTTTCCTTCAATGATTCTGCTTATTAACATCAGGTGTCACCACTAATGGCCAATCATCACTAAATTAATCACTTAATTATCTCATTAACTTCAACACTGCTTCAGTGTTATTATAACACCCTGTAGTGTGGACACATATGTACACTGATGAGTGTTAGTTTAACACTGGGGATTTTGCTGTGTGGTCTGGGAACCACATGTTCATTTTCTCGTATTTGAGGCGTGGTTTACGAATGCCCAGAGCTATTTATTGGGCGCTACGAATGTCTATCAAATGCGCCTGTACGTAGCTCATAGCCAATCGTTTCAATTATACCAGATGACGTATGTAGAGCGACAGAAATTCGACGAGGAAGAAGACGATGGCTGAAGAAGACTAAACTACAAGATCTAAGGCTGCATCGAAAGGTAACATCGCGTCTGATGCCATGTTGGATCCATAGATATAAACAAACTGCTTCAGTGTGTCGCATAGACGTCATCATCGTCTTGCTGCTCCCTCCCCGTTCTGTGATTGGTCCCCTCACTGAGATGAAAATCTGGTCCATGGAATCCAGGCTGCCTAGAATAAAATCGCGCTGAGCTCAAGGCAGCATGGGGAAACCCAGGCTAGTTGTTATGCATGTTTGGCCCGGGATTTTGTTGCATTTACACTGTTCTGTCCACTAGAGGTCACCGTGGAGACGAGTGTCAGGTTGCTTCGAAGCCTCGACTGCTTCAACTGTTTCAGTGTTTCACAAAGTTTCGATCTGCCCACCACTACATAAAACAATCCTCTACATGAGAAAAACACCAGATACACAAATTAAACTAAGCAAACTCCATAAGTTCACTAAAGCAATGCATACAATCAACAAACATCAAACTTACGCTTGAGCGGGAAACATGATTGGGAAGTAGACAACCATGAGGCCACTTCAAACAGAAGTGGTTTTATCCAATACAGAGTGCACTAATTGTGTCCCCCTAGTGGCTAGGATGAACATAGCAACCAGAATTGCCAGTGACTAACTGAACAGTGTTTTACACACAGATTTACTTCAGTTCTGTGACAGAAGATGAAAGTAAACTAAACTGATGTTACTGCAGCTCATACAATTATTAGTTACATTTATAATTAAACTGAAAACATTATTTATTGTTACACCTTTTACTTACTTTTCATACAGTATAACAAACATGAACAGAGTATTTATAATGAAATATTGTATTGGAGGTTTCAGCATGCTTAGACTTTTCTTTTCTCGTTTCCAACATATGAGCAGCTGGAAGATTAATTTCTGTCAGAGAATTTAGAGACATTCTGTTAACTGATGCTTTTGTGTGTTTGTATAGTGAATATCTGACAGATGTCCACCTTCTAGATTGTCTTGTTTGTTGAATATTATCAAATCATCCTCATCAATCATCCTAAGGATGGACTTTTACTAAGACTGAATTCAAGAATTCTAACCTGCAATACAACTCACTAATCTGAAGAAGAGATCTATGGGACAGAGAGCACAACACTTCTCCAATCTCTTCTCTTCCCCCCATGCTGAGTTCCTGACTCCTCACACTATCTTCTCCCCTCCAGGTCTCATTCAGTCATGCAAAACACACAAACCTACTGTCTCCAGTTGTTTTATGAGAGGTCAAAATAAATACTTTTGGTGCGAATGGTAAATAAGTTTCATTCCCGCAGCAGCAGAACAGTCAGAACAAAGAAAACAATGCCTGTTCTTCTGATGTGGGAAGATGCCCCAATAAAGATAATAGATAACCATTTGTGTTTATCCCCCAAACTCAGGCGTGACCACTTGGGCACGAGAAAGGGTCCAGCAAAAGCTGAATAAATATTTGGGTGCTAGATGTTTATTGTTCTTTTGTTCCACTTGGGTATTTAAAGGGAATTGGCAAACCACTCAAGGAAGCATCTGTAAACAGAACTTCCCAAACTGTTGCTGTGTGTCTCTATTGCCAGGTATGCTGACTCTTTGAAACTATTTTTGATATTGCATTTTGAATGATGTCTCTATTATATGCTGATCAGTTGTGCATTATGTATTCTTTTTTATTATTCTTTTTATTTGATGCTTAATTCTGCCTGGCAAAAATAAATGTTAACCTTGATTTATTCTGAAGTTTCAGAAATCATTCATTTTAGTAGATTAAAAGTGCAGTCTGGTGTTTCTGCAAATCTTTGTCCAGGATAGTTCAAACTGAAGACACTTTGAATGGACCATGGGGCACATCTTAGGAAGACCTTCCGATTTCTGACTATTCCCTGACTTAGCATGTTGTACGCTGCAACTATTACATAAAATTACACCTATGGGTCAGCAGTGAGTGGCTGCATTGGGTAAAATAATTGCACTGCATCCTCTGACTATTACAGGACTGGCTAGTTTGTGAGCATGAGCGCACATTCGCAACATGACGTCTCAAAGTGACACTAGGGGCCCTATTTTAACGATCTGAAACGCAAGTAACTTTGTGGGTGGATCTAAAATGGTTTGGTCTGAAGTAGCTTCATTATTCATAGGTGTGGTTTGTGCATAACGTGAAATAAACCAATCAGAGCGACATCTCACATTCCCTTTAAGAGCAGACGCTGTTGTTCCATGGCGGATTGGTATTGTAACGGCGGATTTGCCAGGTGCGCGCAATGTTCTCGTCACGGCCGTAAAACACAGAGAAGTGACATTGGGGATGGAGAAACAGGCGTATGATAATTTGGGTAAATGTGTAAGATAGATGTATGCTTTTATAATAAATTGTCTGTCTATCTATCTATCTATCTATCTATCTATCTATCTATCTATCTATCGTAATAATGTATGATTTGCAAAAATGAAAACTGCTGCTTCTGTGTAGATGAGAAAATCAAAGTGTATGCGCGTTGTGCACACGCTACATTGATTATGGCCAAGCATGCGCCCTTAAAATAGCATATGAATAACATGCGCAACGCGCCACTGACTTTAAACTATATTTTTTCGGTTAGTGGCGGAATTGTTTTCTAAACCTACAAAATAGCATGAGGAAACGTTTGCGCCGGAACACGCCTCCTCTTTGCGCTGAACCGCCCTGGGGAGCGCAAGTTCATTCCCTAGTTTACCGGCATGCGTCTGTGGAGGGAAAGGTCCGCTGTGCGCGGGTGCAAAATAGGAATGATACATGCGTCGGTGTACAAAGTCAATTGTGCTGGGTGCAAGATAGGGCCCTAGGTCCGTAATGAGCGAATTTTTTAAATTATGAGATGCCCAGAATAATCCTTGGTCTAAATTAAATCACAACTAATCCGAGGATCAGCTGTTAAAATAGAAAAATTGAAAAAACAAAGAGTCACTTAAATTTGGAGTCAGATTAAATTATTCATGGAGTCAGAATTCAAATTGGAAATCAACTGTTTAGTAAATTAAAGTGATCTTTCCAGAAGCGCCCGAAAAGACATACACGCTGAATTCCCTTCGACCAAGACACTGGAAACCGTCTTTGGGCCGGTGATTGGAGTTTACAGATGTTTAAGTTGTGAATGATGAAAGTGTAAATAAAATGTTGTTTCTCATGTAAATCTGCACACTGTCCTCTGGTGGTGAGACTGTAGAACTGCAGCTCCAGATGTTACAGGAGAAAAGACCTCAGACTGCAGTTTATCTACTTATAAAGTTACTGAGCCATTTGCTCTTTAAAAAAAAAAAAAAAAAAAGTTTGTTATAGATATTGTATAATATGTTTTGTTGTATTTTATATTACTGTAGTGTGAATGTTTTACAGGTAGAAGTGGAAATACTTTATTCACAGCTTTAATCGCAGCTTGAGGTGATTCTGAGTGTCCCATTATTGACATATTTACCATATTTATATTGTCTACTGTCGATTTTGTCTGATAGAGATCCTGTGTTTTGATCACAGTGGTTCATGACAGATGCTTTTGAATGCAGTTACAGTATATACAGTAGATCCCAGCGGGTGAATTATAGTCATGAATCATGATGCAGTGAAGGAGAAATACATAGATTGTGATGGAGGAGTTTGAGCTGTTCAAAAGAGAGCATCAAATTCACAATTTAGTTTCTTTCTCCTTATCCACCTTATTCTTCACACGGCCATTCGTATCTTGACTGTGTCTGGCTTCTGGTGTAATTCTCATCCAGTTATTTTACCTGTATAAGAACAATCTGTTGTGCTGCTTTATATTGCAAACCTTTGATTGTTATAACTTATCATATTATTTTAATTGTATTATCATAATCTTAAACACACTGGATTACAGCACAAATGGTTTGACTGTTTACAGCACTTTGTTGGTCTTAGTTATTGACATAATAGTTGCTACTGAATCAGAAGTCTTGCATATTTAAAAAGAATGGATTCTTCACAATGTAACTGTTTGCTTCATAACGTTATATATTATTGCTGTGATGATGAGCTTCATACTTTAATATTCATGTGGGTGTTGCATATGCATTTTTAAGGACTTAAATACTTGTGTACAAGTGATGACTGGCTAAGAAATTATTAAATATATTGAGTCATAATTCATGTGGTGATCGTCTCTAAACTCTCTCTGTTTATATTGTGTCTCCATCATGACTGTGGCTTGATGCTCATCTACAAAATCAGGAAGTGCTGAGGTCAAAGGTCACAGGCCGGAGCTGAAAACAACCTTTTTAATGTAGGGATGAGATGAGGTTAGTTGACCTGCTGGATTATGTACTATTCTCTATTTGTACTGTTGTAAACTCATTGCAAACCGCAGGACCTAAATTCATAAAATGAATTTGTCAAGGAAAAAAACACGTCACAAGTATTTTATTATAGTGCATGTTTTACCAGTGACGTTTATTTTGAGGATAACACAAAATTGTGAAAATCAAGAAGTGAAATCATGGACACTTTCTCAGCATGACATGAGGACAAGAACATAATCTCACTACATTTACTCCACTATTTTATAACTAAACTCATGAAGCTCAACTCTGTTATTCAAGTTATTGATCAAATTTTTTTTATTTTCCTACAAATTTAGGAAAACAAGAGTATCATTAACCACTAACCAACCTTTGATTCAAAGCTGGCAAAACTTAGTTAGGACATAACAACCATTTGCAAATAAAGTGAAAGACCTTTGAGTTTAACATTTTCAGTGTTTACCAAAAGTCCAAAGTCCAATAAATGGCAATCATGTTTATATATTTGTTTTTAATTCAGTGTGAGATGAGGAGGACCATCTAGGAGACAACAGCAACTTTAGTTTTGTGCTGTTTGAGCACATTATAATACTTTGTATCAAACTTTTTTCTACCTCTCAGTTTTTACCAGGTCAATAGACAGCTCAATTTTCTAAACGATACGTTTTGCAATGGCAGATTTGTAATTTTCATGAAATATTGTCTGTTCACAGAGAGGTCTGGTGTAAAAAGACGTAACTTTGACTTTGGTAAATGATTAACTTGTTTGATCAACTCGTGGATCCTCAAGCGGGGAAGAGTTTCAGAGGCAAAGACCAAAAAAGACACTTGTGAAGTGAGCTCAAAATGACAGGTCCACTAAAAGTCCTCGGCTTCATCTTTTGCTTGTTTTCCTTCAATATTGAGCGAGGTCAAGGCAAGTGTTGTTCTTTATTTGAATGTCCTTTTTCATTTACATTTTATTGACTTGAATGCTGCATGCCCTTCTTTCTTTTTATTGTCCACAAAAGGATCATTTTCTGGCAGTGAATAGAATCATAAATTCAAGTGTTCTGGGTTATACAATAGGGTTTGGTGAAAAACAAACCGAAATTTTATGGATTATTTAATGAAAATCCTGACCGTGGTCGTTGGTTTCTGATGGCTGGACTTGCCAATTTTCTTAATTTCAAATGAATGGATAAGACTGGATATGACCTGACTGATTTCATCCAGAACCCTACAGTAAAAACTGGAGACAACTGGAGAGTCAGTCATCTAAATGTTTAAGATAAATTAAATCAAAGCAATATAACTAGTGTAGCACATGGGCACAGTTAGACAACCATTCAGAAAAGGTCATGACAGACAATAACAGTTGTTGTTGTAAAACTTCAGATGTTTGCAACATTGTATGTATAAACCTAATTTGTTTTAATTTCAGGGAATTCACAAAGTCCTCAGTTTGTCATGTGTGTTATTGAGGGTTTCTACCCCAAGAACCTCACTGTACAATGGAGAGTAAATGATATCCACAGCCCGAGACATAAAGTCAGCGGTGAGACATGGAGTGAATCTACACACTACACCTGCGAGGTCACACACCAGGGAAAACTGATTAGTGTGAAGAAGAACTTCAACAGTAAGTCGTCTAAAGTTGGTTTGCTCTCTCTAGTTCATACACTTACTTCTATAAATCCAGATTTACACATTAAATCATATACATTTTCTTACTTTTTAACAGCTAAACTTACACTGACGCTGAAGCCACCAATTGTGAGAGAATTATTTGTCCATAATAAAGTTGTCTTAGAAGCTGTTGTTTCTGGAGATGAAGAAAAGACAGTTAAAGAAGTTTCAGTGTCGTGCAAAGTGAAGAATGAACCTGTAAGCAGTGCAACAGGAAATATAAACTTTTCTCAAGACATTTCACAGTTTATAAGAATCCACAACATCACCGTTGATCAAGAGAAATGGTTTGATGGTGAAATGGTCACTTGCAGTATTCATGACACAAATAATAACAGAGACATCAAGAAGGAGATTCATTTTGATAAAGGAGGTAAGTCAATCCAAATAATCAACGTTGTGGCTCTATATGCATTCATAGATGATGAAGGGTTGAACACCGTTTTATTGTATGAAAAAAAAATATGCAAGCACGTAAAAAGCTGGCTTGTCAAACTCGTGTTATTCAATATTGTTTGATACTTCTGTTTTATTTTTTTATTTTTTATTAATCTTTATGACTCTCTCAATTTCAGATGGACAGAAACCCAGAGTTGTCATTTACAGACCTGATTGGATTAACACAGACACGGTCTCTCTGGTGTGTGAGGTCACCGCCTCTAAACTTGGCGATGTTCATATCATGTGGAAAGTGGGAGAGCAGCCTTACATAGAGGGATCAACCAGCCCTCACATCCACCAAAAGAACTCAATGTCTGTTCTCAGTATTCTGACAGTGTCGAAAGAAGAGTATGAAGATCCCCAAACCACCTTCACCTGCGCAGTCAAACACGCCAACATGAAATATATAGGATCTCCATTACAAGTTACAACAAGCAAAAGTAAACAGCCAAAATGTCCAGATTTTGCTGATTATTAATGTACAAGCAACTCTACTAAAAGATCATGATGTGTATCTGTTGTTCACTTGTACGCTCTCCAGAGCTTCTGTCCTGTTGTTGTCTGGTCAGATCATAAATCTTTGATGTTGTTTTTGTGCATTTTTCTGTATCAATGTTCTCCAAGGGTTAAACATCAAAGCCGAATTACAGTCAAAACTATATGTTTAATTTATTATAGCATGCAAATAAATATGGTCACATGAAAACACAGTCAGCATAATATCATAGTGTGAAAAATCAATAGTTTTCAAGAGAAGAAAATCATTGTGAATGTGATTCTGTTAGCCTATTCATGCCCTTCAACATTCTGTTCACTAGAAATTATGATTTCAAATCCAGAACAATTTTGATTTGATTGTGTTGTTTATTAAGCAATAAATCTTTGTGTTTGCATGTTTTATTCGAGCTCTCGTGTGGTTTTTAACATCAGAAACCTTTGTGTGGTTCATCTTCTGGTCCCTTTTTATCCGTTTTTAGAGAAAGAAGAATATTTTTGTGATTCTGCACACAGCAAAGCCACATTTCCATTTCCAAAAGTGACCATCAATATAAATATAGACATTTACATTCATTTTAATGCACAGATGTTTTGTAGTAAGGGTGTGTGATATTTTTCATTAGTATATCTGTATTAGATACTGATTGTTGAAAGTTACTTGATATCAGTATCATAAAGGTAAGAATATGCATATTTTTATAAAGTGTGATGTGCTGTGATGTACTAAAAATGAGTAACAGACATTTGAACATTGGTATGTTTGTCTCAGCTGTGATGTGTGCAAATGAACATATGTGAGTGCATGCAGTGCTTGAGTGTGTATGTATCATGAACAGCCACTGCATGAAAAGACCCAAATCCTGCAAAATACGGGCTTGGTAAACTCCTGTGTAATTTGATGTATGCCGGATATATGTGGGGAAAAAGCGGATCATAGTAACATGGGACAGTATATTTCCGAACAAACCCGGAAACCCCACATATGCGGTCATATACAGGAATCCGTGAAATTTCACGGACATAAACACTGCTGGGTGTGAGAGGACTGACGACTGTTAAGGCCTATTTATACTTCTGTGTCGAACTGCCGCCGTAGCTACGTCGTAGGCTGTGTGTAGCACGCGTACCCTTCGGCGTACCCTGACGTGCACCTCTCCAAAAATGTAACAACGCGTCAATTCTACGCGGACGCAAGCGCTGTGATTGGTCTGCCAGAACCCCTCCCTCGGGGTTTCACATGCTCCCTAGGTGCGCGTCAACGCGGACTACAACGCAGAAGTATAAATTAAAACCAACACGTTGCCTACGGCGTATAGGCTCCGGCGTAGGTCCGACGCAGAAGTATAATGAGGCCTTTAGGTGTGAAGACCTTTCATATGTTAATGACTGACACTAACACAGTGCTGGCAGTGGGAGGGGTGGCAGGGGAGGACTTCAGGATTGAGAATTATCTCTGTATTACTATAGGCTACGGCAAACAAGCTTTTTGTACAGAAAAATAAATAAATTCTTAAGGCCCTGAAACACAACGACGTCAAAGAACTAACAATGACTAAAGCTGACTCTAGGGTTGGCTCACGTCGCCTGTGTCAGGGCCTTAAATCCACTGCATGAAAAAAAGTCTCTTAATCAAATATTTTTTTATAAAAACAGGACAAACACCCTGTCTGAACATATATATGTTGACAAAAACATCTGAATATTTAATGAAATAAACAAAGGAATTTAATGGAACAAATAAAGAAAAATGAACCAAACATTTCAGAATATCTCAAATTTAATTGTGAAGTTTTAATTGCAGACAGCAACATTTGTCACCTTTTTCGCCATTGGCTTTTAGCTTGCTTAGTTGGGGACATTTAATTTTAATATTCAACAATATTATTGATCTGCCTGCGTTGACACTATTATATGAGATCTGAACTGAGCTGGACGATGACATCACGTTTTCTCCAAAGTGGCTATATATTTACACATTTAAATGTATTTATTTATTTATTTATACAACAAAATGAATCACCACTGAACAGACTTAAGCTGGACTGTGAAGCTATTTTCTTCTGGAAACAAACTTTCTTGCATTATTTTCCTTTTATCTCTGTAAAGCTACTTTGAAACAATCTGTATTGTAAAAAGTGCTGTATAAATAAAGGTGACTTGATATTTATTAAAAAGGTAGAAGGAACCTGAGCTTTTCTACTTCACTGAATTGAGGTGCGCAAGCAGGCTCACTCGTCTCGTCACACTGTGCCCGAACAGTACTAGCTTGACCGAGGTCACTACAGTTAAAATCTCTTGCTGAGTTAATCCACCTTTAAACTATTAATGTCTATGAACAAATATGTATTTTTATATTTGTGTGCCTCAGCATTTCTGAGTGAACACCGCTGGTTCACTCACTATTTTCAAGTGTACTGTCGATCACGTGATATGACGTCATGACGTGCGGTCCTAACCAGAGAATAGGCTTGTTCGACTTCATACCATAGACAGTATAAGAAATGGACAGAGTCATCTCATTGGAACTCAATTGAGGCAAGTGAAGCCCATTTTCAGCGATTTTTTAGGACTTCCGTTCCTGACGCGCAGACTCAAACTGAGCTTGACGACGTAGATGTGACGTGAGCAAACCGTCTGTCTTCTAGTAGCTGTGCCGAGAGAAATCTGAATCATTCCCTTCCGAATCTTGCAGAGACGGAGAGCGTGAGTAGGAGGTGTCCATGAGCTAGGAGCAGGAGAAACTTTTGCTAGGTATTCTGATTAATTATTTTGTCATTTTGCCTCCACGTCTCCCCGATTGCCCGCGAGCTTCTCCTCCCGTCAATACGGTAATCTCTCTACTGTGCGACAGAGAGTCGCGTGGTTATGACGCAATCGTTAGCCTACTTTTACAAAAACTGTTTTTACGGGGCCATAACGTAAGCTACAAGGTAATGGAGCATTTTATACATTGTCGTGTTTCTTTAGAAATAAATAATGGACAAATGGAGTCTTCAAACGCCTCAGATGTAAAGTTATTCGCTGTCAAAGTGACGCCAAAATGAATGGGAGTCAATGGGATGCTAACAGCAGGTGAAGTTCTGCTACAAGATGGTGGCACGCGGCCGGCTTCAACTTCCGGTCGACTTCCTTCCCGCTTGCTTCATACGGCTCTGCGCAGACCGATCGGCGGCTGACTTGAAGCAGTGCATGCCGGTTAGAAATTTTGTCCGACTTGATACAGCGCCGACGCCACGTGACTGTGACATATGTCATCAAAGTACCGCGAGAGCATTTCGAGAGTAGCCGGAGAACTCAGCCAGCGCAGCTTCTCAAGAGCGGCTGCACTGGGCTGCAGGAGGGCTGATGACGACACAGCTGTCCCACGATTGGCCGGATTCACCGCATGACAACGATCACGTGTGTTTCGTGTTTATTCGAACACCTTTAGTTACTCTAAAGCTCACAAATCAGTTTTTTATAACAGTAAACACTCTTTTCATGTCGTATGTTATATTGTGTCATGTTTATCAAATTAAAACTGATTAAAAAACGTATAGACTCCACTTCATTAATAGTAGCAATTATGTTGAACTTTATTCTTGTTCAAACAGACGCTGTATGAAGCAGTACATAAAGTAGGCCTATTGAATGAAAATGTCTCTGAAACATCTGTGTATTATTTGGCCAATATTACATTTATTTCACTTCAGCTGTGGTAAAGTACGCGAACACCACGTGAGCGGTCACTACGGGAACCAGAAAGTGTCCGACTTCACGTCTCCGTTTGCAGCTCCTCCCCGCCTGCACGCGGCTACTCTCGCCGATCGGTTACATCCAGCCGCAGCCGATGTCGAACACACCTAATGTCTAATAGGAAGAGAATTGGCACTCTCTGCTTACTTCTGGTTTCTGGACTGGCTGCAGTAACACGTCTCTGTCCATGCGGGGGCGCTCGCAGGCGAGTGCAGAATGAATGGAGGTCTATGGCGCTATACCCATCAAAATCCACTTTTCACAGGATATAATTTTGCGTCTAGTAATTTGAATGTTGTATTCGAAAGGAGATGCAAAGAAATTACACATTGCTGGGTGTTAGATTTTTTAGAGTCACTTATTTGCTTTAAAAAGTCTTTTAAAATGTCAATGACGTCATACACATCGTACGACCAGAGATACTGCTTTACGGCAATCCTTCAGTCACTTTGGTGCTTTCGTGCTCTGCACTTTCTTTTCTCTCGAGGCATCGATAACACAGCTGACACAGGTAAATACACGTGCTAGAAGAGTTTTTGTTTTGTTTGTTTCTGGTACCGCTTCGGATGCGACGATGCCATCAAGCGGTATCTCTGGTCGTAATCAGTCCTTCACTGACCAATCAGCGTTCATTAGCAGAATGCTAGCGTGTTACGGGCAACAACAACTCAGCCTGTAAGAAATCGAAAGGACATAAGTACTCGTTCATTCAATTTTCGACCTATAACCCATGTTGAACTTGCAAAACCTACAATAAAATTTGATATTTCTCAACGGCAATCGGGTGAAAGAGACACATTTAGCCGTATAGCCCCATAGACTCCCATTCAGTCTGCACTCGCCCGCGATCACCTCCAGTGGAATTCTAATGGAACTGCAAACAAGATCGATACAATGGGGCTAATAGGAAGTGCCAAGGCTCTCCGTAGACGGGCTCTGTCCTAACTGACGTTACCTGAAAAATCTATCCAAGATGGCTACCCTCTCGAGCGACGTGGTATGAGGCATGAAACAACTTGTAACTAGTAAACCAAAACACTTCAAAACTACTTTGCTTGTTGTAATATTGTAAGAATATCATATTACACGTGATATTTGACTGTTAGACGAGGCTATTTTTAAGTTGCAAGCGCGGTGCCGCGGGCGCGATTGCCGTCAGTCCACCTGCTAGTGACAGATAATATCCTGTGTACTGTTAATGTTGTGGCAGGGCAATAATGTTTACGTTAGTCAATAACTCTTTTCAGCAAGCGATAGTCCTTCTGTTTTTGAGTGTGTTGCTGCTGTTTGTGTTAAGCGCCCTTCTCTGGCAAGTTCAATGTGATGTTATTCCTACATGCACCCAAATGAGCTAGTGGCTAACGTTGGCAGTTAACGTTACGCTAACTTTTACTCAAACAAAGTTAAGGTTATGGACATAATAGTTACCGAATGAACTATGCAAGTTTTTATTAAACCTTTACAAACGTCTTTTCATTATAGGTTGAAGTGGAAGGAGTGCAGTGAGCATCCCCCAAAATCAAGGTGACTCAAATGTTAATTTAGGCTGTAGCAGCTAACTATTTTTCACCATTTCTTTTATTTGGAGCCTAATTCATTAGCATCAATCAAAAGTCTCTTAAAAATTAACCCCCTGAGGTCTACGGTATCGCCGGCGATACCAGCTCGCTTTTTTTTTATTAGTGTAAAAGAAACTCATAAATACTCTGGTGACTTTGATTTTCCATAGGAGTTTCATACATCAATCGATTCTGTTAAATGTGTATTATTTTTGTGTATACTCACAATAAAAACAAAGTGTTGTGCTTTTTGCCAAATAAAGAAAAATAAACACGAAGCGAGTTCTGCCTTCTCTCTGCCAGTGTAGTCCATTCTGAAACGCGTCCGAAAATTAACAATAACTCAGCGAATACTCAGTCAAACAGACATACAGACACACAGGCATGAAGCTTGAATTCTCTTCTTTTAAATGAAGTAATTTATATAAAAAACAAATATTCTCATCTTGTGAAATCTGTATTAAAAGAGAGCGATTCCAGTCGAGCTCATCTCATCTCATTACGTTATAATCGGCCCCGCCCACGGAGAGCGCGCGCTATTCAAACGCAAATGACTGAGGCAATCCTGTGAACGCCCCCATCAGCTCGAGAAAACACACAAGTTTATTTAGATCATTGTTTACACCGTCTTGCAGCGCTGTGAGGAATAATACTAATGGAAAATGTCCCTCAGAAGTGCGGGTATATCGAGGAGCGAGCTGAGGAATACAAGTAAGTTTTTTCCTTCTCACGTGAATTTCTTCACGTGGGTTTCTGTTTATGAATGAATAAACGGCATGAATGCGCGCTGTTTACCACAGCTGGCAAAGACAGTTTAAATTTAAATCGCGTGTGTGAATGAATGATGATGTTTTAGCAAACTGCATTGCTATACTGAGATAAGTAAACATCGACTGAATGTTGAAATAAAATGTAGGCTATTTGTATAAGAAAACGTATTAAACTGCAAATTAACAATATGCCCTAATATTTCATGAAAACAACGTTACAGTCAGACGAAATATGAAAGACAACATTTTGTTGACTAGATTTGGGTACAGTTTTTACTGTAGAATATACTGCCACATCAAATAAGCTTTTGTTTAGCAATTTCTATATATAAAATACTATTTTTGTCAAAAATAAAGTCATCAACTAAGATGTTAGCTGTTCCAATGTTGGTTATATTCAAACTAATGAATACATAGATAAAATGTAGGCCTATAATAATTTTTTTTACAAAGAAAGAGTACACTGGATATATTGTTAAAATTTTAATTGTTGTAATTGTATAACCTTTTTAATAAAATAGCTAAAATATATACAAGGATAGATGTAAACAAAAACTTAAAAGGTCAATATAAGCCTTCTATTTAAATAATTTTTTATTGTGTTTTATTAGTGACATATTTGGGTAGAGAATATATTCCAAAACTTTCTGAAAATACAGCATGAGAATTAACAGCACAATTACTAGAAATGTTTACCTTGGATATTATACAATTTGCAAGCACAATTTGTGAAAAAAACAACAACAACTGCGAACCAATTATATATAGGCTATATATATATATATATATATATATATATATATATATATATATATATAGTCCTTGCATTCTTTCCTGTGGCTCAGTGACACACCTGAATGAAAGGCTCATTATGGGTGTGAACTTCTCGGGTGTGAACCACTAAATATTCATGATGGTGTTGGATCGTTTACGCCCCATCCGCATATTGCCTTTCCAAACTAAAAGTGTTTCACAAAATTTAAATCAATGTATCGTTTTATGTGAATGATTAGGTAGGATGATTTTCACATCATTTTGAAGAAAAAACTCTAGGCGACGACATCCATTAGTCAAAAGTCTTATGGACATATATTTAGTATGTGTTTTGTGGCCTTATTTCAGAAACTTTCATTTTTAGTTTTTTCAATAACCATGCATAAACATTATTCTCTCAAAAATAAAAACATGTACATACATGTTGCTCACATATTATGGTAGCCCTGTTTGTGCTAAATACAGTGTAATTACACCTTTGCCATTAATATGTTTATAAGCAACTGAAAAAATTACAAATGTCAGGGCACATGTCAGAACATCTCAAGGACCCCAAAAACACCTTAGACCCCAGAGGGTTAATAACAGAAAGTTGGTATGTAATTTCTTTTCTGAGTTTGGCTCTTACTGTCTCCCTCCACTCCTCTAGGCTAGGTGCAACCATGGATTGGTTTGTCTGTGGCACAGAGATACGTGAGGCACAGAGGTGCTACAGAAGTGGAAAATCGTCACTAGGAGTGTGAGAAAAAACTAATTTTGAGAAAACGGCCTTTAAAGATTTATATGGCAAAATTCCACTAATTCCTATTGAAAGCCATGGATTACAGACAAAATATGCTTTAGGTCCAAGTTAAATCCATGTATCACACTGTTTAACATCCAAAACTCATTATTGCTTCATCCATCACTGATCATAACATCCAAAACAACACATCAACAGTCCATCACACAGGTGGAATGGAAAAACTAAATACCGGTATATCACAGTCCCTCAGGCAGATTCAACTTTTGGAAGTTTTATTCTTTTGGCTATTTGTCCAAGGTGTAAATCACTTAGTGAAGATATTTTTTTCCAGTGGAGGAGGAAGTGCATCTCTGTCTGACCCAGTTGGTGGTCACTGAGCCTGTATTTAGTCAGGATCCGTCTCTTCTTCTCTGACAGTGTGCAGATATTCTGTCAAATAACAATTTAGTCTACTTTGTTTGCTTTCTCCAATGTTCTAAATATTGATATTTTGAATGATTCATAATTAGTTTTGTTCTGTTGAGTTGTTTTGAACCAGTGCTGAAGGGAGCCTGGTTGGTTAGCTTCACCATCAGCTGACTGAGGGGACTGTTTTCAGGATTTGGCTCGTGGGTTTTAAGTGCTTTGAAATGTGATGTGTCTTTTTGACTTACATTTAGATGTTCAAAATGTTACAGCTTGTTCGTAACGCATCGAAACACTATGACTCAGGGTTACTCATTGCGCGGCTCGCAAGCCTCATGCGGCCCGCCAAGCTTTAATTTGTGCCTTGCATGGCTGTAAAAATATGGCGATATCATGCAGCCAGTCACTACAGATATTTCATAACATAACCCATTACAAACTCAAAGTGTCAGCTCTATTACAAATAATTTCGATCGGATTGAAAGAGGTGGTTTATCGAGAGAACATGTAAACACTTGGTCGATTGAGAACCGAAACTGAAAGGACGACGTATGGCTCTTCTACTGACTTGTCCTATCAGTGCGGCTCTCATGAAAAAAATAGTTAAGACCCATTTCATCATCTTTTGTCTTCGTTGGTAATCCCTTGTGTCTTCTAGCTAATGACAACAGTTTTCGGCTTCTCTGAGATAATTTTACACGCATATCTTTCGACATTTTGAACTACCGCGGAAATGTCAGAGCGCATCACGTGACGATTCTGAACGAATCACGTTGTCAGAAATTGGCATCAGCCAATGAGATTGCGCATTTCGAGTTAAATCACCTGTTTTACTTTCATGATTTGTTGCTGATAGACAGGAAATTACCATATTTGGATCCGACAGCATTGAAAGAAGAGAGAGAGCTTTCTAACGGTGTGTGATGACGGTGCACCAGACACAGGGATCGCGGAGGAGCGGGATGATTTAGAATGCCAAATTTTGATGAATTTAGGCGAAATCTGCACACTCAAACAGACAAAGTGTAGTAAAATCAAGACCTAAATGTGTATTTTGGACTTTTTTTCAGCACAAGTCTGAAAGAATACATGTTATTGAAGACAAATAACCCAAAATCTCAAAATTGACCTGTGAAAAAAAATGATGTTTTTGCCTGCCGTGTCTCGCCTTAAAAGAAGAGAATTCAAGCTTCATGCCTGTGTGTCTGTATGCCTGTTTGACTGAGTATTCGCTGAGTTATTGTTCATTTTCGGACGCGTTTCAGAATTGACTTCACTGACAGAGAGAAAGCAGAACTCACATCATGTTTATTTTTCTTTATTTGGCAAAAAGCACAACACTTTGTTTTTATTGTGAGTATACACAAAAATAATACACACTTAACAGGATCGATTGATGTATGAAACTGGTTTGTAAGATCAAAGTCAACAGAGTATTTGGAGTCTCGTTTGAACTGATAAGAAAAAAACCGAGCAAATCACGCCGGCGTGATTGCCGACCTCAGAGGGTTAAAGTTGCAGCCCCAAAAATGCAGCCTGTTCCAGAGGAAAGTCACCTACCTTGGCCATGTCATCTCTGGTGAGGGAATATCCATGAACTCAAGGATGACAGAGAGACACACAGCGGAGAGTCTGACGCATCACTTCCTCTTCTGAGAGCTGAGTGTTGAACAGAGCTGGAAGCTCCACCAGACTGATCACACGACCATGAAGCTCCACGCCTGATCTTCTGTCTGTCTGCTGCAGGATCTGCTCTGATATAGAGGATTTTAATGTGCCGTCGCTCCTGCACACAACCAGATTCAGCTTCACACCCTCTGAAACTGATAGAGGAAAAATAAAATAAAACACCTGTTATTATAGTTAATTTATCACAACAAATATCATCAAAATATTGTCAATATCTTTCTGTGGCATGTTGAGTCATTAAGAAATACTGTTAACCTTCAGCACAAACCAGGTGCAGTCCATCATTCATTTGTACAATGTCCTCAAACGTCTGCAGAAGATCATCAGGAGAGCTGCTTCTCTGAAGACTGAAGTGTCTATTGAAGCATTTCTGAATGATTTTCTGTAGGGTGTCATTGGTTTCAGTCGGCTCTTGTGTCGTGAGTATCATGGTGTGTTGATAAACCCGCACAGAGAAAGAGTCCAGCACCTTCTCCACACACTCTTGATCTTCTGCTGAACACTGCTCATGTTTGAGGAGCAGAACGATCACATGAGGTCCTGGATCAGACAGATACACACACTCTCTCACTGTCTGTGTGATCTGAGATGTGTGTCTGGAGCAGCTGAGGACTGTTGATGATGGTCACATGTCTGTCCTTCAATCTTCCTCCGACTCTCTCTACAACATCTGGAGGAGCTTCACTGTCAAACACTGCTCTTCCCAACAGGAAGTTTCCCACTCGACTGTTTTCTGACACACTCTTCCCCAGAATAACTTTGTTTGTTTTTCTAGAAAGACTTCAGACAATAGGTGGGTTAATGCATAGTGTGATAAATATGGTGTTGATGGGCAAGCCATAATGCCAGAATAAAGGCAACAATGGCTGAATTCAAACAAAAGAATAATGATAAAATAATAATGAAGATTAAGTCTCATACTGGCAGAAGTGTGAAAGGTTTGTCGATGGACAATAATAGAGCAAGAATGGAGCAAGTCTGCTCACTATACATCATACAATATACTGCAAATGAGTGTTTACAGGGCATAAAATATTTGATTAGCTTCTTATCAGCCTTCTCTAAAAACTCCTCTGACACGATCTTACAAAATGCTTCATATTATGCATAATTTTAGAGATATATAATCTTCATATTTGAAAATAAGTATGATCATACTACATGTCACTAAAGTGGCTTCACTTTAATTGTGATTATAAGTTGTTTTACTTCATTCACATAATGTTTTTTTTTACATTTAATAAATATATCCTTAATATTTTGTGTTTTTATGTTTGAGCTTATATGGGCCATTCTACAGAATTGGTTCGAAGTCAGAGTTGGAAACATCTTGGAAAAAAAGGTGTATTTTTCCACAAATTTTGCATGTATGCAAATTGTATAATATCCAAGGTACACATTTCTAGTAATTGTGCAGTTAATTATCATATTGTATTTTCAGAAAGTTTTGGAATATTTTTCCTCTCCCCAAATTTGTCACTAATAAAACACAATAAAAATAATTTAATAAGAAGGCTAATATTGACCTATTAATATTTTGTTTACATCTACCTTGTAAATATATTTTTTGCTATAAAAAAAAAAAATGTTTTCACAGGTAAATCAATAACAATTACAATTTTAACAATATTTCAAGTGTAATTTATAATATTTGCTGTATTTTGAACCTAATCTTTCTTTGTAAAAGGCATTAAGTTAATCATACTGATTTCAAAGTTAAGGATTCATTAGTTTGAATATACATTGACCAAACACTATATAACATTTAAGTTGATAATTTAATATACTTTATTTTAGACAAAACATGCATGTTTCGGTCGTGACGGCACATTTTCTGTAGTGACAGTAATGTTTTGGTAGCGACCACATCACATTACAGAATTTTAACTCGCATACTAAAACACTACTAAAACATACTGAGATACTGATGATTTGCATAACTGCACAAATATTTTGTTTATTTCCCCCAAATAAATGATTGTGTGTTCCCTTTTGTTACTACCAAAACAATGATGGCATGTTGCTGTCATGACTGTTTCGGTAGTGACAATTTTAGATACTTTTGAGGCATTTATCGATGCCCCCCCCCCCCCCCCCCCCAAAAAAAAAACATGATGTCACAATCGAAACGTCACCACACGTTTCGGTAGTGACTGTTTCAGTATAGTGACAATTTTAGATACTTTTGAGCCTAGCTCAAAGATGATAACCAGCACATGCTTACCTAGCACACTTCTGAACAGTTGTACACACATAAAAACTAAATTTTATGGATTTACACTCCAAAAAAAGTTAATGAAGTTGCAAAGTTGCTTAACTGCAGAAAAAAAAGGTGTTTGGTAGTGACGTCCCTTAAAGTTACACACAGATTTTCAGACTTTTGAACACATTTCCCTCAACATGATACTATCTATAATGAAAGAGAGGCTATGAGAGAGAGGGACACAGGAATATTTCATGATCAAAAATGTAGGGGTGTGGTTAAAATCAGTCTCAGCCAATGGACTAAAACACACACTGTTTTAGTAGTGACATGAAAATGTGGGACACATTTTTTTACATACATTTTCATGATTTAAAAATAAAATGTAGGGGTTAGGGTTCGGGACAGCCTCCTCCCAAATGAAAGTACCCTGGTTCTGGTAAGGGGCTAATTACTTGTGTTTTGATAGGGATAAATAGCCCATAATTTCGATTTGCATTTATGTAGATAAAAACTTACTCATAGGAGGTTGGCTTTTGCTGTGTCTCCTGCGAGGAGGATTGGGGGCAACAATCACTGTATTGAAACAAAAGTATTGCATTATATTTGACTCATTCACAGTAATTGTATGAAAATATTCTTGATTAATTATCATCCCTCTGATTCTCACCAGTGGTTGACATGTTGATATTATGTTTTCTCCTCCGTCTCTTTATTTATTCTTCAGTCGATCATCTTCTCTGGTTTATCACATCTGTCTGATCATCCTGTAAGAGATTCATCACAGTCATGAGACTCAGAAAATGTCCAATGCACTCAAAAAAATTTTTTTGTCTAAAAATAAGATTTATGTATTTGAATTGCATAACAAATTTCCATGCATTTGGATTACATAGTTTTAACATAAACCAATCAATAATCTGAATGTGATTCATATTTTTAAGTCATATCTAAATGAAACAGATAAGATTTATGTACTTGTATTAATAAACTGAATGTGATTTATATTTGTCAGTCGTATGTAAATGAAACAGGTAAGATTTATGTAATAGTACACAGAAAAACGCCCATGTTAAATTAACACTGCTCAGTGTTCATATGTGTGCACACTACAGAGGTAAAGCAGTCTTGAAGTTAATGAGATAATTAACTGATGATTGAGCATTAATTATGAACACCTGCTGTTAACAAGCAGAATCACTGAAGGAAAGAGAAACACAAGAACTACAACTGACTTCAGCCACAGCTAAAGGAAGACATTAACCCTCTGGAGTCTGAGCGTTTTTTTGGGCCCTGGGGGTGTTCTGACATGCTCTGACATTTGTGCTTTTTTCAGTTGCTTATAAACATATTAATGGCAAAGGTGTAAATTCACTCTATATAGCACAAACAGGACTACAATAATATGTGAGCCACATGTATGTACATGTTTTCATTTTTGAGAGAATAATGTTTATGCGTGGTTATCGAAAAAACTAAAAATTAAAATTTTTGAAATAAGGCCACAAAACACATACTAAATATGTGGCAATAAGACTTGACTTATGGATGTCCTCGCCTAGAGTTTTTTCTTCAAAATTATGTGAAAATAGTCTTGCTTTATCGTTCACATAAAACCATACATTGATTTAAATTGATGTAAAACAGGTTTTGCTTGGAAAGCCAATATGCGAGGGGGCGTGAACGAGGAGTGGTTTACACCTGAGAATACACCCACTCTGCATAATTAGCCATTCACTCAGGTGTGACACTGACTGAGCCACAATGCAAGGACAAAAGATATATTTAGAAGAAGACTTATATTGACCATTTAAGATTTTGCTTACATCTATCTTGTAAATATGTTTTGCTATTTTATTAAAACGGTTACAATTACAACAATAATTACAATTTCAACAATATTTCAAGTGTACTCTTTCTTTGTAAAAAAAAATGATTATAAGCCCTACATTTAATCTATGTATTCATTAGTTTGAATATAACCAACATTGGAACAGCTAACATCTTAGTTGATGACTTTATTTTTGACAAAAATAGTATTTTATATATAGAAATGGCTAAACAAAAGCTTATTTGATGTGGCAGTATATTCTACAGTAAAAACTGTACCCAAATCTGGTCAACAAAATGTTGTCTTTCATATTTCGTCTGACTGTAACGTTGTTTTCATGAAATATTAGGGCATATTGTTAATTTGCAGTTTAATACGTTGCTTATACACATGCGCGTAATTTGCACGGGGGTTACGGGGGTCATGACCCCCTCAAAAATCAGATCCAGCAAATATAACCCCCCCAATATCATCACATAATTCAGATTAAAATAAATATGAAATATTCCGAATGAATACTTTTGTTCGTTTTCTTTATTAATTTCATTTGCCAGCAAGAAAGATAGTATCATATTTTAAATAATCTGTAATGTACCCCCCGCCCACCGCACCGACTACTTGGTATTACCCAACCCGCTTTCTTCTCTACCAAGTTTGTTCACACTATTTTGCGCGGTCGCTGGGATGAATGGTTGGAGAAAGCTGACGGTGCATGCTAACGGATGGAAAGATGAAAAAGGACACTGAAAGGCAGCCAGACAACGATTTTTCATTGTTGGTCGACACAAGCCAAAAAGAGGAAAAATCCTGACCAAACGGAGGTAGCTGCTACCCCTATTGCTAAGTTAGCTGTTAAGTTAGCTCAGCGTTTCTCAAAGGGTGCGGGCGCGGCCCACTGGTGGGGAATAGAGACATGACAAGTGGGGCGCGACAAACAGGTTTTGTGCCCATCTTTTTAATTCCTTTATTTATTGACCATACACTCAAAACAAAGACACATTTAAATGTAAGCCTTGCTTAACCTTTTCACACGTAAGTTTACAAGTTTTTCAAGGCGACCGTTATTGATCGTAGTATCACTTTATGGTTCCCATGGAGACGCGTCATTCATTGCTTGTCACACCGCAGCCACAATAGCGCTGAATGACTGATGATCTGCTTTTATTTCCTTCTTTATTCAAAATTTCACAAATTTGTTAGCTATAGCAGGATATATCATATATTTCAATTGTCAAATATGTGCAAGTGGATGTGTTTTGTTGTTCAAACACCTTTATAACGATCGCGTTATTTGGATTTTAGGTAACGTTATCTTATTAAAATACCTAAAAAAAATATGTACATTATTAGGAATTTACCACCTCCGGCTCAATTTGAGATTATTATTATTATTTTTATTTTATTTTGTTCTTTTTGCATGGAGTTTGCAAAGTGACAAAATGAATCAAAGCACAACTAACGTTAGTCCACACTTGTATTTTGTTATCAGAGGCTAAATGCAAACACAATTTTTTTTTATCTACTTTTGAGTCTTATTTCATGCAAAGTGATAATATAATTGCACTTTCATTTTCTCTATTTGAAAGTTTTTAATGCTGTTATTTGATGTTAAGTTTTTAAAATGTGATGTTAATAAAATACATTTTAACAGGTAAACTTAAAGCCTAGTTTATTAACATTTTGTTGGGGTGATTGGGGACAGGTGGGGCTTGGAACCCTTATACCTCCGAAGTGGGGAATGGCAGAAAAAGTTTGAGAAACACTGAGTTTTGGTGATGCCCACCAATATGTGAAATCTGTTCAGAATAAAGGTGCAAGCTGCACTCCAGTCAGTGTGCCACCCTGTATTGTGTAATGTATTGAATTGTGCATAATACATTTGCTGCATGTAGGTGCCAAAACAGTGATGCAGTTGATTAATCTTTAAGTTCTTTTTCTTTTCTTTTTTTTTATAAGATATTGAACACACACAAAAAAATCAATTAAATGGAAGCTGCCACTGCTGGCTAGTGCTTAAACACTTAATTTAACTACTGTGTGTCATTATGGCATAAATAGTCAAGTGAACAGCTGCATTTACATTAAGTAGCCTAAATCAGTAAAAGTATCACAATGTATTTCTAATACAGGAACGGCAAATTAGCATGTTACCCAAGAATAAATAAATAAATGAATAAATATGCCGTGAGTTTAACCCCCCCAATGGTAGACCCAAAGTTACGCCCTTGCTTATACAAATAGCCTACATTTTATTTCAACATTCAGTCGATGTTTACTTATCTCAGTATAGCAATACAGTTTGCTAAAACATCATCATTCATTCACACACGCGATTTAAATTTAAACTGTCTTTGCCAGCTGTGGTAAACAGCGCGCATTCATGCCGTTTATTCATTCATAAACAGAAACCCACGTGAAGAAATTCACGTGAGAAGGAAAAAACTTACTTGTATTCCTCAGCTCGCTCCTCGATATACCCGCACTTCTGAGGGACATTTTCCATTAGTATTATTCCTCACAGCGCTGCAAGACGGTGTAAACAATGATCTAAATAAACTTGTGTGTTTTCTCGAGCTGATGGGGGCGTTCACAGGATTGCCTCAGCCATTTGCGTTTGAATAGCGCGCGCTCTCCGTGGGCGGGGCCGATTATAACGTAATGAGATGAGATGAGCTCGACTGGAATCGCTCTCTTTTAATACAGATTTCACAAGATGAGAATAATTGTTTTTTTATATAAATTACTTCATTTAAAAGAAGAGAATTCAATCTTCATGCCTGTGTGTCTGTATGTCTGTTTGACTGAGTATTCGCTGAGTTATTGTTAATTTTCGGACGCGTTTCAGAATGGACTACACTGGCAGAGAGAAGGCAGAACTCGCTTCGTGTTTATTTTTCTTTATTTGGCAAAAAGCACAACACTTTGTTTTTATTGTGAGTATACACAAAAATAATACACATTTAACAGAATCGATTGATGTATGAAACTCCTATGGAAAATCAAAGTCAACAGAGTATTTATGAGTTTCTTTTACACTAATAAAAAAAAAGCGAGCTGGTATCGCCGGCGATACCGTAGACCTCAGGGGGTTAAATCTGTGAAGATCTCAGCAGAGGAGGATTAAACAACTCCACAAACAGCATTACCAGCTTCACTTATTACTAACCAGACTGACTTTATTTCATTTCCGTTTGAATGAAATCAATAGTTATATTTTAAAGTCACCATGATGGTGGTTAGCGTTTGCTTTAGTTGGGCTCTTGACCCTTGACTCTGTAATGTAATTTTTTCCTGGATGCTATAATTATGTGTCTGTGACAGTCGTCAATGTGTCTTCCTATTCCGTACTGGGGATGGCGCTGTTGAGCGTATATCCGGGGGAAATTAGGTGGGAAGTTATTTGAGGAAGTGTGATTGCGTCGTTCTCTCTCTCTCTCGCGCGCTCGCTAGCCTTTGTTTGTCTTGTATGGAGTCAATATAGGGCCATATTTATCTGCAAAATAAAACAATGTTTTGCAAACAAAAAATATGTTTTGCAAAAAAATATATATGTTTTGCAAATAAAAATAGAGTATTGAGAATTTTTTTTGCTTTTTTGCAAAAAAAAAAAAATTTGCAAAAGAAAAGTTAACCACTGAGAGAAAAAAAAAAGTTTAGCAAAGTAAAACTTCAGCAGCATTGACTTTGCAACACATATTTCCCTTTGCGCCGCTCCTTTAAATCCGCGTTTCAGTCATCCGTGCCTCTGCGGCGCAAGCTTTCCTTTGCGCTTCATTTTTCTTTGCGCCTCGCTTTGTGTCCCTGATTTGACGTGGGGGGAGGGGTCAAGAGGTTGGGGTGTGTACAAGGGACGAAGGCGCGTCCCTCTCGTAACGTCATCAGCGCGAGCCCCAGACCGAGTGGATCGATCGAAATGGCGGAGCAGAGACATGCTATGCTGCGTTCCAGTCCACTTTTAGACACGCACTTGCGAACTTCCCTAAGCACTTCCCCTTGGGGGAATCCCTGCCGCCATTTGAAGTGCGTTCCACTTCGTGAAGTGGACAAGGGAAGTTTATATGGACAGACCCTCGTTCCCTCGATTTTGACCGAGGGAGCGAGTCTGCTTCAAATGTACACTTCAGGCACCTATATGTCCCACAATGCAGTACGATTGTGACGTCACCACATATCTCGTCTAATCACCACCACACAGACAACTCTATGATATATTAATTATAATGTTTTAAATTTAAAACAACCCAAACACACCTATAAACATTTGGATACTGCATTAAACAAATTATTAAAGGGAAAAAAATTTAATAATAAATCAACTCCACAGCTGATTCCAAGTGATCAAGGGCTTAGGACGTTCCAGTTCAGCCCATTGCAGTTTCCGCCAGTAGTGGGCACTCGCAATGACGTACATCCGAGTGAACGAGATGAAGGGAAGTTAGCGAGTGAAGAGCATGACTATTTTGGACTGGAACGCAGCACGGGTGATGGATCACAGGTATGTATTATTGACAATAATAGTCTGGGGCTCGCGCTGATGACGTTACGAGAGGGACGCGCCTTCGTCTCTTGTACACACCCCAACCTCTTGACCCCTCCCCCCACGTCAAATCAGGGACACAAAGCGAGGCGCAAAGAAAAATGAAGCGCAAAGGAAAGCTTGCGCCGCAGAGGCACGGATGACTGAAACGCGGATTTAAAGGAGCGGCGCAAAGGGAAATATGTGTTGCAAAGTCAATGCTGCTGAAGTTTTACTTTGCTAAACTTTTTTTTTTCTCTCAGTGGTTAACTTTTCTTTTGCAATTATTATTTTTTTGCTTGCAAAAAAGCAATTTTTTTTCTCAATACTCTATTTTTATTTGCAAAACATTGTTTTATTTTGCAGATATATATGGCCCTATATTGGCTCCATAGTCTTGTCAGGTGTGGGACGTTTCGGTCATGGCCACGCTAGCGGATGGCTTGTGAGTATTGTTGTTGTAGCCCGCGTGGCATTGATTATGTTAATGTTGCGGTCTTTTCCTGTTTTTAATGCTTACGATTCAAATATTGAGGAATATGTTTCCCTCATTGAAATTCGTAGTTCATTGGGAAGTTGTTTAGAGCGCTTCGGTGTTTTGCGGGTAAATGGAGCGTTTGAGAGAGAGCTTGTTCCAATCCAGTATGTTGTGGTTTAGATGCTAATTCAGGACATTATAGGTAGTATGTTTTGAGGAGGTTTTGGTGTAGGGAGGGTTTTCTTTGGGTTTATTTTGGCGCTCGAGTTGCCAAATTATTTTTGTAAAAATTGTGTTTGATGTAACGAAGTGCATTTCAGGCCCAGTAGTTTTATGAGTGACTTGGTAAGCAAACAGTTTTTTCCCTTATGTCCGTTTTCCTTTTATGCGGCTGCTGTGTTGTATTTTGATGCATTTATTGTTGTGAGGTAATTAAAAGGTAAATGTTTCTTGCATTGCAGTTAATTACATGAATTATTTATTGGATTTATTTGATTTTCATTTATTGTTGTGAGGTAATTAAAAGGTAAATGTTCTTGCATTGCAGTTAATTACATGAATTCTTTATTGGATTTATTTGATTTTCATTTATTGTTGTGAGGTAATTAAAAGGTAAATGTTTCTTGCATTGCAGTTAATTACATGAATTCTTTATTGGATTTATTTGATTTTCATTTATTGTTGTGAGGTAATTAAAAGGTAAATGTTTCTTGCATTGCAGTTAATTACATGAATTCTTTATTGGATTTATTTGATTTTCATTTATTGTTGTGAGGTAATTAAAAGGTAAATGTTCTTGCATTGCAGTTAATTACATGAATTCTTTATTGGATTTATTTGATTTTCATTTATTGTTGTGAGGTAATTAAAAGGTAAATGTTTCTTGCATTGCAGTTAATTACATGAATTCTTTATTGGATTTATTTGATTTTCATTTATTGTTGTGAGGTAATTAAAAGGTAAATGTTTCTTGCATTGCAGTTAATTACATGAATTCTTTATTGGATTTATTTGATTTTCATTTATTGTTGTGAGGTAATTAAAAGGTAAATGTTTCTTGCATTGCAGTTAATTACATGAATTCTTTATTGGATTTATTTGATTTTCATTTATTGTTGTGAGGTAATTAAAAGGTAAATGTTTCTTGCATTGCAGTTAATTACATGAATTCTTTATTGGATTTATTTGATGTTCATTTATTGTTGTGAGGTAATTTAAAGGTAGTTGTTTCTTGCATTGCAGTCAATTATATGAGTTATTTGATTTATTTGTCATTCATGTATTGTTGTGAGGTAATTAAAAGGTAAATGTTTCTGGGCCTGAAATTAATAGGTATTTTGTTTAATTAGTTTTTTCTCTTCCGCTTTATTTTTCTTTTGAATTGAACGTCTTGATGTACTGAGTGGTAATAAGATTGGAATGGAATTTGAATAGAAAACTTCTTTTCCTTAAATTTCTGGTGCTTCCTTGGTCTGTTATTTCATAATTGATTGTCAACCCTTATGTGTAGTGTTTCTAATGAGGGACTAAATAAAAAAATTGTGGTGGTTTTTACCCCTGGCGCCCGAACCCAATTCTTTAAGGCCAAATACCATCACATTTTATGTAGTTTTTACAAGATTATTACAAGATTTATGTAATAGTACACAGAAAAATGCCCATGTTAAATTAAGGGCGCTTTCACACTGGCAGTTTAGTGCGGACCGGGGCACGGTTCGCATGAAAAATCGCTAATGTGAACGCTGTCATCGGACCCGGGTGCGCACTAGAGTACCGAACCCGAGACTACCTGGAGGAGGTGGTCTGAGCTCGGTTGCTCCCGAACCGTGGCGCGGTTCGCGTTAATGTGCAAGCAACACGGACTCGGGTGCGTGCTTGTTCAGGAAGTATAGTATCCCGCGCATGCGTATCACTGTCGCATCAGTGAAAAATCTTCTGCGAGCAGCAGAAACACGGCGTCCCCTGGATATGTGCTGAATTACACCATGTAATGAACATAAACGTAGTTGTCTCTCACTATGTTGTGCATAATAGCACCAAAAAAACAGACAAATTACAGCTATGCTCAGTCGAGTTGTATTCTCCATGCGTTTTCCGTGTGCGTTTGCGATGACGTAAGATCACTGCAAACGCACCTGGGTTCGATACGAGTGTGAAACCAGACCAACGCTGCGGGGGGCGCCGGGAACTAGCGCACTCGGGTTCGGACCGCAGCAAACGAACCCAGTGGAAAAACGCCCTAACACTGCTCAGTGTTCATATGTGTGCACACTACAGAGGTAAAGCAGTCTTGAAGTTAATGAGATAATTAACTGATGATTGAGAATTAATTATGAACACCTGCTGTTAACAAGCAGAATCACTGAAGGAAAGAGAAACACAAGAACTACAACTGACTTCAGCCACAGCCTTAGATTGACATCAACTGAAGAGAAAAGAAGACATTAAATCTGTGAAGATCTCAGCAGAGGAGGATTAAACAACTCCACAAACAGCATTACCAGCTTCACTTATTACTAACCAGACTGACTTTATTTCATTTCCGTTTGAATGAAATCAATAGTTATATTTTAAAGTCACCATGATGGTGGTTAGCGTTTGCTTTAGTTGGGCTCTTGACCCTTGACTCTGTAATGTAATTTTTTCCTGGTTGCTATAATTATGTGTCTATAAAACACATTTGTTGCAGCGAAAAAGCCAAGAGAACATGAGATCAGTTGATGTTGGCTGTTTATTGATGAAGGTGTAATCATATTGTGGTCTGAATCACTTATCTTTTTCTGTGTCTAATGCTTTGATTATTGGGGTTATGTGATTTTGTTTTAATTGTTATAGTAGCTGTGTGACCTGACAGCATTAGATCCAACAGTTAATCAAATAATATAAAGAATTTAAAAAACATTTAGTGCATTAAACTTTCTACATTATTACTTGGACATCAAGAATCAGTGTATGACTCTCAACAATGGTGACAATCAATGAAATGCTTCATGCTGCAGTGCATGCTGGGTACAACCAATCAAAACTCACCCATATCTCCCAGCATGCAGGCCCCGCCTCCGGAGACCCAGCAGACAAATTACTGAAAATACAGGAAAGGAAGAAGAGAGTCGGGAATCGCGTCTGTTCTCTGCCAGCTCCTCTGTATGATATTTATTGACAACAAATCAATCTCCAACATTCACCAGTTTCTTAAACCACAAAATAAACTCTTATAATCTCTTTTCATTGTTTGTCTTTTTCTCATTTAACCTGTTTGAACATACAACAACCCTTTTTTTCATACTTTCTCATGGGTCAACAGTCAAATCTATCAAGTTATTACTTTGATTATTCACCTAAGTGCATATTTTAAGTCTGTTTCAACTCTTAAAGCATTTGTGACATTTGTTTCACCGTTAGTTTGTCAAAAATCAACATTTCAAAGTATTAACAGCTATTCAGGCCGCCATTACACACTTCTGCATGAGCTGGTCACATGACCATCAAGCGCGCCAAGCGCGAGTTCAGAGTGAGCTTTGCACACAACATATAACAAAACCAATTAACTTTTACACATAACCCAATGGAACATTTTGATCTGAGACACTGAATAAACATGTTAGACTCAAATATTGCATTCACAGAAGTATTTACAGCAGTTTTTACCACAGTATGTCCCACACAACACTTTTAGAAATCACATATGTAACTAAGTTATCAAATTCTCACAACCAGCCCTCACCGTACATTGCAATTAAATGGATGTTACCCTATTTGATCAAGTTTTCCCCGAACATTTGTACTATATACCTGAAAATACAGGAAAGGAAGAAGAGAGTCGGGAATCGCGTCTGTTCTCTGCCAGGCTCCTCTGTATGATATGAGCGGAGGCTGCAGAGATAGCCCGTAAGCGCGATCCCGTGTCAAAATAAAAGTCTCTGTTCTAAGTGTCCGTGCAAAATGTAAAAAAAATAGAAAAGTTCCTTCATTAATGTCCATATGAAAGGATATATATATATATTCATACAACCATATTGTGTACTCATTTTTCATGGGTACCACAATTGCGGCATTAATAAATTATGCATCAGGATTTTTGTAGCTTTTGTCACCATTGTTGAGATTCATATGCTGTTTCTTGATGTCTGTGTGAGTTTAAATATTGCCATAGATGAAAGGTTTTTGTGCAATAACTATAAAAAAAAAAGTATATTGTTTGATAGATTTCATGCTGTAAAATCAAATGGCTTCTGTTATGGATAAAACAAAATAAAAACACAAGTCCTATATAATCAAAGCATTAGACACTGAACAAGATCAGCGAATCAGGCAATTACATGATGATGACTTTGTCATCATCTTCAATAAACAGCCAGCATCACCTGATCTCTTTCTCTCTTGGCTTTTTTGCTGCAACAAACGTGTTTTATAAACACATAATTATAGCAGCCAGAGAATTTTTATATTAAACAGTCAAGGGTCAAGAGTCCAACTAAAGCAAACGCTAACCACCATCATGGTGACTTAAAAATACACCTATTGATTTCATTAAAACGGAAATGAAATAAAGTCAGTCTGGTTAGTAATAAGTGAAGCTGGTAATGCTGTTTGTGGAGTTGTTTAATCCTCCTCTGCTGTGATCTTCACAGATTTAATGTCTTCTTTTCTCTTCAGTTGATGTCAATCTAAGGCTGTGGCTGAAGTCAGTTCTTGTGTTTCTCTTTCCTTCAGTGATTCTGCTTGTTAACAGCAGGTGTTCATAATTAATGCTCAATCATCAGTTAATTATCTCATTAACTTCAAGACCGCTTTACCTCTGTAGTGTGCACACATATGAACACTGAGCAGTGTTAATTTAACATGGGCGTTTCTTAAAAAAGTTCCTTCATTAATGTCCATATGAAAGGATATATATATATATTCATACAACCATATTGTGTACTCATTTTTCATGGGTACCACACTCTCCCTGACAAAAGGAAATGCAAAATCCCATAATCAGCCACTCTTAATAAACAGCATTAGCAACCCCATAAGGTGTGTGTACTGGAGGTAAGTATAAGTGAGGGTAGGTGATAGGTGTGGTGTAATTAGGTGAACCCCAAACAGGCATGTGTGGAATGGGGTAGGCAGTAACTGAGTTCAGTGTGGGGTAGGGGTGGATTGCAGGTTGGCCCAACATGTCATATGTATAAATCTGTTTTGGCCTCCGCTCCCTGGCTGACCTTCTCACACTGGTTTCTCCTTCCATCCTCAGATCCTCGGCTCCATCTATGTCCTCAGACTCACTTTCTGGATTCGTACAGTTTCCTTCACCAGCATTGTCTGGACATGTAGCGTCATCAAGGTAGGTATCTGTAGCTACTAACCGAATGTTTTCCCTTACAGGTGCTCGTTCTGGGAGTTGGTTGTTCCCCACTAATGGCCAGCTGACTGGAGCTCTCAACCAGTATCCTCCTACTCTACTCTCGGCATCCGAGTCTGTCAGGTCACCGTCTCCAACGTTCTCTTTGTTGACTGTTTGTCTAACTGTCTTTCTCTGTCTTTCAGGCCTCGTGGATCTAGGTGTCATTGCTGGAGCTTCCACCGGTAAGTCATTCACCAGTAACAACAGGTTTCGATGTAGCGTCCTGGTTTTTCTGCTATCACCATTTTCAGGGTATACCACGTATATGGGGTTGTCGGTCAATTGTTCCTTTACCACATATACTGCTTTTTCCCAGTAGGACCGCAACTTTCCTGGGCCTCCTCGCTCCCTGAGGTTCCTGACAAGTACTCGATCCCCTGCCTTCAGCACAACTCCTCTCACTTTCCGGTCATACTGCTCTTTCCCTCTCGCGCTTGCCTGACAGCTGTGATTTTCCGCGATTTTGTATGCTTCAGTCATTCTGTGTGCCCACTGCTCCGCATACCCGTTTGGTGTTGTTTCTTCCTCTTGATCCACCAGGCCAAAGATCAGATCCACTGGAAGGTGAGGATGTCGTCCATACAACAGGTAAAAGGGAGAATACCCTGTGGACTCGTGCCGTGTGCAGTTGTAATCGTGCACCACTTGAGGTAAGTAGTCCTTCCATCTTTCCTTTTCCCTGTCTGTTAGTGTCCTCAGCATCTGCAAGAGGGTCCGGTTGAGCCTTTCCACTGGGTTCCCTTGGGGGTGGTACGGGGTAGTGCGGGAGTGACCGATGCCAGCAAGTTGTCTGAGGTTCCGGAACAGTTCATTTTCGAATTCACGGCCTTGATCGTGATGCAATTTGGCCGGGTATCCAAAACGTGGGATGTAGTCCTGGAACAAGCGTTCTGCTGCAGTTCGCCCTGACTTGTTTTTTGTTGGGTAGGCTTGGGCGAACCTGGTGAAATGGTCCATGACCACTAGGATATACTCATATCCTCCTCGGCTCAGCTCCAAGTGGAGGTAGTCTATACACACCAGCTCCATAGGTGAGTGCGTTGTGATACTGCCCATAGGCGCTCGGACGTGTGCGGTGGGTTTCTTCTGCTTTATGCATGGGCACCTCCTGGTCACGTACCCCTCTATCTCATTCTTCATGTACGGCCAGTAGAATCGATCCCTTGCCAAGCTGAGTACTCTCTCCGTACCCACATGTCCCATCCGGTCGTGGAGGTGCTCGAGGGCCAACTTCTTATACATGTTTGGTAGAACTAGTTGCGTTCTTTCCCTTGCCCTTCGGTAGAGAAGTCCCCGTTCCAGATACAGATTTCTCCACTCGTACATGAGCTTTCTGCTGGTCCCTGTCATGCTTCGTCTCATTTCCTCAGTTGGTATGACCCCATCGACTTTCCACTGTCTTACTTGTGAAATCACTGGGTCCTCTTTTTGGGCGGTAACCAGCTCTTCCAGTCCAATTGTCGGCAACCAAGTGGTAAATGGCTGTAGTTCCTCTCCCCCCGTAGACAGGTACAATGCAGCGATCCAGGCCACATCCTTATCTTCTGATACGCGACTACCCTCCAAGGCTGCTCGTACTACACTGGTAGGCAACTGTTTTGTGCACTCTGACTCAAATGCTTCAATGTCTAGGGGAAGACGAGACAGAGTGTCTGCATCGATGTTAACCCTGCCTGGCCGGTATTTGATGTCAAACCGGAAGTCGGATAGCTCCCCGACCCAGCGATAGCCCACCGCATTCAGCTTCGCTGTGCCCATCACGTACGTCAGTGGGTTGTTGTCAGTATACACTGTGAAGTGTGAGGCGTAGAATAGGTAGTCCCGGAATTTCTCACATACCGCCCACTTCAACGCCAGGAACTCGAGTTTTCCGCTGTGTAATCGATAGTTCTTCTCAGTTATCGTCAGTGTCCTGGACCCATACCCGATGACCCTCAACTTTCCCTCCTGTCTCTGGTACAGGATAGCCCCCAAACCCTCTTCCGATGCATCGGTATGGAGTGTAAAGGGTTGATTGAAGTCTGGATATGCCAGAACTGGTGGTTCCTCAAGCATATTAATTAGTCTCTCTAGAGTCTGCTGATGGTCTCGATTCCATTCCACTGGAGTCTTTGAGGGAACTTGCGGCCCTTTAGTTAAAGGCTGTGTACATCCTGCTCAGTCCCTGGCTTCCTCTGCAGCAATTCATACAGGGGTCTTGCGACTCTGGAGAAATCCTGGATGAATGTCCGATAGTAGCTGAGAAACCCCAATAACCTTCGTATATCCCCCACCGTCTGAGGAATCCTGCGTGTGAGAGACCTGACAGCTTCCAGGTCCTTTGGATCTACCCGCACCCCTTCAGCCGACACCAGACGCCCCACGTACCTGACCTCTTTACGGAACAGCTCACATTTTTCAGGTTTTAACTTGACCCCGTGGCGCTGAAGGGCTTTTAATACTCTCCTTAGGCTCTCGACATGTTCCTCAAAGGACTTTGCATAACACAAGACATCATCTAGGTATGGTATGCAGCACTCATCCCTTAATGAGTCAAGCATCTCCTCCATACTACGTTGAAAAGCCGCAGGTGCGTTTGACAGGCCGAAAGGGATACGGACCCACTCATACAGCCCCCAAGGTGTAGTGAATGCTGTCATATGTCTGCAACCCTCAGCGATAAAGCCCTGGTGGTATGCCTTACCCTGGTCTAAGATGCTGAACCAGGAATATCCCCCCAGTGTGTCAATTAACTCCTGTATCCTGGGTAACGGGTGTCGGTCAGGTATAGTCTTCTTATTCAGGAGACGGTAGTCCACGCAAAGCCGGAGTTTGCCGTCCTTTTTCCTAACACAAACCACTGGAGCTGCGTATGGCGACTTGGACTTGACAATCCATCCTTTAGCCAGGAGATCTTGTATATAGCTCTTTACTTCACTGAACAGGGGTTTTGGTACTGCCGAATACGCCCTCTGAACAGGGATGTCATCCTGAAGGATTATTGACATCTGCAGACTGGGGATACGTCCGATGTCGTCGTCGCCCTTACTGAAGGCGCCGGACTCCTCATATAACATCTTCTGTACGACTTCACGTTGGCTCTCACTCAGATGTCCTAAGTCAACAGGAGGATACCACACAGCTGTGTTCATCCCTCCCTCTTGTGTCGCTGCAGTCTGGACCCTCGCCATCTGCCTTGCTCCACTTGTTCGTCCAGAATCAACTATCTCCTCTACCCGCTGCAGTGTTCCGAGGAGTGTACCCTGCTCTAGAGTTACGTCACATCCTGTGTTATTCCCTATGGGTATGGAGACGCATGAATTACATTGTTTTGGTACCTCCAAGAGTCCCTCCCCAAAATCCAAATGTCTTAAGCGGGCACTATCCTCTTGTGGTTCAAACAAGACTACAGAGTCCATCTGCACTAACTTTGGTGAAACTCGACATTGAACCCAGGCGACCTGTCCTGCCGGAATGATGACTCCTCTATGGCCGACCTTTAAACGGCCCCCTTCCTCACCTTCATCTGCTGTCCGTATCACCTCGACTAGAGTCTGTGCCTTCTCGCTAGGAACATTAATGGCTCCAGCTAGTAGCATGGTAAGTGTTGGCATGAGTCGTTCAGGCTGTCCCTGAATCAGTTCCTCTACTACATTGAAGCCCAGAAGTGGTCTCTCAATCGGCATCTTGCTCACTAAGAATGGGACATTGATGGACAGGTTGGGGTCCTCATTTCCTAGCAAGTTAACTGTAATGATTGTCCATCCGTCGAATGGAATTGGATTCCCCTTCACAGCATAGACCTCCAGGTCATTTTCACACCCCAGTAGGTCTCGCAGTGGCCTCACCTCAATATTGGGTAGGTATTTATCCTTCCACATGCGATCCACTATGCTGACCTGTGCACCTGTATCAAGTAGTGCCCTCACAGTGAGTCCATTTAAGTTGCACTGGGTTAATGCTTTGCTTCCAATTAGCTTAATTATTGTGTCATTCTTTTTCTGGCAGGGATCCAGAACATTGGCTCCTGGGCTCCTATGCACCACTTTTGTGTCTGTTGATTTGTCTTTTTGTCCTTGATTGTTGTGTCCGGGCCTGCCCAGCTCTGAGCAGGTTGCATAAGTGTGGGACATTCGCTCCGCGGTCACTGGTTGCCCCTCTACAGTGGCCGGTTCTCGTTTCCCTGCCGCTGAGGTCGTCTCAAACACCCAGCTGCCCGGTGCCCTTCCTCACCACAAATGAAGCAATGTGGACAGTCCTGTCGCCCTTCTCTTGTACACTGTGGACAGCAACGTGACCGGCTCACTCTGTGGGAGACTGGATGACTGGTGTAGCAGTGGCAGCCCCTCTCGACCTGTGCTGCCATGGAGTGTTGTAGTGTATCGACCATGTTGGTTAGAGCGTCGATCCTCGCAGTCAGTTGTTTGATTGGGTCGTTCTGGCTTTTCTTTACGGTAGCCTCTGTCCTTCCTCCCACATCACTGCCAGGTTCACTATGGACTTGGGCACTACTCGCTGTGGACTGTTTTGTTCTGGTTGGTGGCCCCAACCGTCGCAGCCTCTCATTTTCGTCGCTTGTGATTTTCATTACATGTCGGAGGATGGCATCATCAGTCACGTTACTGTCAGCAAGCAGCGGCTTCAGTTCGCTGCGAATGTCTTTACATCGGTGACTCAGGCCCTGGTACACCGTATGTAAAAACACGTCCTGCACGGTGGCTGCATTATACTTTCTCTCTGAATCAGCTTGTCTTGCTGCGAAAAGTATCTTCTGTTTCAGCCCCATTACTCTGTACAGGAATTGCTGAGGGGTTTCATGCTCACTCTGTTTGGTGCACATTAGTTCTTGGAACAGCTCTGTGCTATTTCGGTCCCCCAAGTGTGATTGTAGGAAACCTTTCAACTCAGCTACAGTCATATCGTCCTTGTTCATCAGCATATCTTTAAAAATGCCTGGCTTGATAATTCGCAGCACCTCTCTGACAATGTCGGCATTGCTGAAGTTCTCTTTCAGACTGCAGTCTATTTGCCTGCACACGTTGTTGTACGTTATGTCTGACGAGTGGTCCCCAATCTGACCTCCGTGTATTTTAAACTCACGGGGCTGAATATACTGTAACCCCGTAGGAAAAGTAAAATCATGAGCTACATGTTTGGGTCGCTCAGTATGATTTACATGTGCTGTAGTGGTGTTCCCCTGCGCTACAGTGTGAGTCGAGTCAGTGTTCTGGGTAAGTGTCATGTACTGGCGGATTTTTCTATTTATATCTTCATATTCTGCAAGCATTTTGTGTATGTTTGTGTTTGTTTCAGATTCCGCCTCCTTAACACCCCCTGAGTCGGATGCCACATGGGGTGGAGTCATGTAAGTGTCATCAGTGGTGGATGGATGTAACACATGTGCAAAGTGAGTGTTTAAATCAACCCCAGATGTAGATACAGCAGCGCCAATCTGTTTTGCTGATTTTACAGTATCTTGCAATGTCAACAGTTCGCTCATCCCTTGGTCCTCAGCCTCAAGCAAAGGTTCAATGGACATGTAATCGTCAATATACTTGAAACAAACCTCACTATCCTCCAGATCCAGTTCACTTGTGTGGTGTCCAGGTACTGGCCCGATACCCTTAGCAATGCGGAACAGTTCGTCAGCAGGTAAAGTGATTAAATCTCTCTTTACGTCCCACACCAGCTGTTTCCTTGCACGACCCGCCATTATGTCGTTTTGTCGGCACTCCCGTTGTAGCCTCAACCTCAGGATGAAGACAGCCACCAGCAGATCGCCTGGCACACGCCTTGTCGCCTCGTTGTCCGTGGATGTAGCAGCCGCCGGCCTCTAGCCCCAACGCCGCCTGGTCCCACGGTCCTGGAAATCTTTGGATCCGCCTCCTAGCGTCACATGGAGTGGATCCCGGACGAGCCCCCAAGAATCTGTTGCAGGCCCCGCCTCCGGAGACCCAGCAGACAAATTACTGAAAATACAGGAAAGGAAGAAGAGAGTCGGGAATCGCGTCTGTTCTCTGCCAGCTCCTCTGTATGATATTTATTGACAACAAATCAATCTCC